>NC_054829.1:55740282-56043312 GCF_018345385.1 Vulpes lagopus | reverse complement strand
ATACTTTTTGTGATCCTGAACTCTGAGAAGAATTTATTAAGGATTTTTAAATAGTTGTTGAAATGTCTATATAGAAAATGTCTATATCAAAACTATATCTTTAATATAAATTTTATGGAAATGAATTTTGTATAAAGAATTTATTATATCTTTTTAAATTCATAATATGCCTTTGGTGTATAGCTTTCTGAACTATATGAACTGGCTTAATGCAGGATAATACAAGCTTTTTAACCACCAGGAGGAGGAAATATTTCTTAGATCAGTGTTTCTAACTGGTTTCTCTAGATGGTAGGCCAGAGGAGGGGCTCTACAAATGTTTGACTTGAATTTGGCTTAAATATTTTGAAAAATGTTTTAAAGACTGTTAAAAAACAAGTGCTATAAAAATTTTCCTGCCATCTCTGTTTTAGTGAAGAGAATTCTAACAGTGTAGAGTGAGCTATTATAAACTGCTATGATTTGAGATTAATTTCCTTTGTGTTTTAAGATTGTTTCGATACTGTGTAACCAAAACAAAATGCAAAAACAAATTGAATCCTGAGGCCAGTGTAGCTACAACTAACAAGTATAACCACCAATTTAAAATCTTTGGGATTCAACAGGACAACTTAGTTTTATATAAATTTGAACCAAACTAACTTTATACACATAAAAAGCTACTTTATATATTAGAGTTGAATGCAGCATTTTGTTTGACAGAGGGTTACATTGCTAAAATAATACTCAAAATCTACTTAGATTTTCCCTGTAGAATATCAGTAGTTTCCACTAGGCTTTGGACAAGAAACACTGGACAGATAATTCCCCATTGAGATGGATAGTCAGTGTCTGACAGAAAGACACTCTGCTGTTGACTGAAAGAAGATCAATATGTTCTAGATGCCAGGAGCATAGACAGTGAAGATGCTGATGGGAGCCTAATTTGTATTCCAAGTTTAGTGAGTGCCATCCAACTTTGCCTGTACTTGGGCGCTGGAGGCAGGACAACAATCTTCTTGACATTAGCTCTGTATCTATTCAGTTGCTTAAGAGAACCTCGATTAAGGCTGAGATTTTTATACCTTAAAGATAGAAGAATATCCTTGCTTGGATACTTTTGAGGGCACAGATGATTAAACACACATATTTATCACTGCAAAACTTTAACATTGATCAATAAATAACTTTTTTTTTTGGTGGGATGATATCTTGATTTTTCCTTTAAAAGTATGTCTGTGCAGACTAGCAGTATTACCATAACCTAGGAGGTTACTAGAAATGCAGAATTTCAGGCATCACCTTAGACCTATTGATCAGAATTTATATTTTAAAAAGATTCCTGGGTGATTCATAAGCATATTAAAATTTGAGAACCACTGCATTAGATGTTAGTAGCCAAAGAAAGTCTGAGACAAGTCATTGAGTTAATTGGTTGAATAGAAATTTCAAAAATATCTATTTGGATGACCCAATTCACAATTTTGGTTTTATTATCAATGTTTGAGTACTTTCTCGTCAATATCTGCCTAATAGTAAAAGCTAGTTTTATAAATGAATCACTACTCCAAAACAAATACTGTGACTGTTGGAAGAAATTATCTTCCATTTTCCCAGGCTTCTGTGAGTCTCATTCAGTGCTTAAGATTTCATGAAGTCTGGTCTATCAATTTGGTTTTAACTTTTATTTTCCTATTTTTATTTTTTACTCATGTGTTAATTTACTTATTTTCTTTAAATTTTTCCTCCAATTTTAATTTTTTATCCAGGTGCTGATTTTCATAGAAACTGTGGACCTTTACAAGGTTTTAGAATGATCTTTTGACATGAAAAGGAAATAGAGATATGAAATGACTTTAAAAATATTCAGAAAATACTAAAATTTTGACACTTATGCTTTTGCCAGTATGCCAAATCTACTCCAAAAGCTTCACTAACTACAAGCCAAGATGACAAAATTGAGGTCTGTGACAGTTTTCAAACAAGCATTCACTTAAAAAACTTCCCAACCCAATTTTTTTTGTCCATAAATTATAATTTACAAAGTAAAGTTTTGAAAATCTTAGCTATGGTTGTAAGTTGCTTTTTCCAGGTGATTTTAGAAGATGGTATTTCCTGAATCTTAGCTTTTCTGTATCCAAGAACATAATCAATTACAGAATTTGGTTATTGGAGTTTTCAAAATTTCAGTCACATTTCGTGTACCTCGCTCTGAATTGTGTGTGGCATTGGAATGTCAGCCAATATTCTTGCCAGTGGTATTAACTATCATGACATATCCTTGATGATGTTCAGTTTGCCAATAATTTTGATTCATCAATCATTTACATCTCATGTCATTAAAATGAAAAGTTTTCAAAATACTTTAAAATATCTTACTTAGTCTTCACTGTAATTCTGTGTGGTAGCTTTTATTTCATTTACTCATTTAATTAAAAAAAGATTTATATTTATTTTAGAGAGAGGGAGAGAACATGAGTGAGAGGGACTGAGAAAGGGAGAGTGAGAATCTAAAGCCAACTCTGCTAAGGGTGGAGCCTGACAACGTGGGGCTGGATCTCACTACCATGAGGTGGCTCAGCAGTTGCCACCTTCAGCCCAGGGTGTGATCCTGGAGACCTGGGATCACGTCCCACGTGGGGCTCCCTGCATGGAGCCTGCTTCTCCCTCTGCCTGTGTCTCTACCTCTCTGTGTCTCTCATGAATAAATAAATAAAATCTTTAAATTAAAAAAAATTAATTATAATTTGCCTTTCAATTTAATCACTGTAAGATCTTAGAATAAGTAGAATGTGTATAACCCTTTATGATTTTTTTTATGGATTCCTGAAGAAGAATGATGTAGCACTCATTTCAGATTTATTACTATTTTAAAGATCAAGTTTCCCCCTAGTTACAGGGAAATTCAGGAAAATAGACAATAAATAATGGCTATATGTAGCACTTGAAAGGCTTTATTAATAAGTGATGTCAAACCATCTAATGCTTTTCCTCAGAGTTATTATTCATCAACACTTTATGGATATCTACTTGTTATGCTGCTTCTAAACTATGGATAAGATTCTCATGTTCAGGGAAATATTATTTTCTTTATTGAACTTATTTTAAGAATAAGCTCAATTTAGTTATCAATTTCATGTGAGACTTGAGCTTTGAAATTTATATTTATTGTAAAATAATCACCTCTGTGGTTTCTAACTGACCTTTTGCTTTTTTAGTATTGCTCATTTCTTTTCATTGCAGACTTACTCTTAGATACCGGTTAGTATCTAAGCTAATTGTTTATCACAAGTTGATTTGGGTTCGTCTTAATTATGGTACTTGTTTGCAGTTCAAGAACTATACAGACTATGTTCTAAGGGTCTAATACTAGTTTTCTTCCCTTGGGATGTTAACCAACATTTATAATTTTTATTCATTCTCAAATAAATGGCCTCTGCATTTAGGATTATTTTTGGCCTAGACTTTGCACCTTCTCTGTTTGCCTTCAGGATATCTCCAGTTAAACGTCCTACTCTCAACTGAGGTTTTGTAGGTTGAAAATAGGTAACTTCTTCCTAACTTATTAGGTAATGTTTCTAACTGCCCAGAATCAACTTTGATGTGCTTATGCACTACTTTTCTTCTTTAGCATCCTTCATTCAGTTAGTTGCTGACTCTGTGGACTGAATGTTTATGTTTCCCCCAAATTAAGGTGTTGGAGCCCTAATTCCCAATATGGTGGTATTTGGAGGTAGGGCCTTTGGAAGATAATTAGGTCATGAGGATTGAGCCCTTGAGAATGAGATTAGTGCCTTTATAAGAAGAGGACCAGAGAGATAATTTCTCAGCCATGTGAGGATATAGGAAGAAGGAGACTATGGATAAGCCAGGAAGTGGGGTCTCACCAGAACCTGACCATGGACCCTGATTTTGGACTTCCAGCCTTCAGAACTGTGAGAAATAAATGTTTGTTATTTAAGCCACTCTGTCTATAATATTTTATTATAGCAGCCATAACTGACTAAAAACACCAAACCTTGGAGTCATGGGCAAAATTGTGTTCCCTTTTCAAGTTCATATATTGAAGTCTTAACTCCATGTACTGTAGAATATGGTATATTTGAAGATAGACTCCTCAAGACGCAATTAAGTTTAAATGAGGTCATTAGGGTGGGCCCTAATCTAATATGACTGGTGTCTTATAAGAAGAGAAAATTAGGACACAAGCGCATACAGCGGGATATCCATGTGAAGACACAGGGAGAAGATGGCCATCTACATACAACCAAGGAGAGGCCCTCAGAATAAGTTAACCCTGCTTATACCTTGATCTTGGACTTCTATCCTCTGTGACTGTGAGGAAATACATTTCTGTTGTTTAAACCATCCAGTCTGTGTATTTTGTTATGGCAGTCCTAGTAAACTAGTACACTTTGGCAATTCTCAGCAGTGCATCTTGAATTTTGGCCAGTTGAAGAATACATGTTGTTTCCTTATTGGCATATATATATATATATATATATATATATATATGATTATATTTTTCTAAAACAGCATTACATTTTCCATATACTTTGGCTGAATTTGGAGAAGTAATTATTTTGAAAAAAAGAATTTCCATTTGTCCTTTATTTCCCAACTTAGAAGAAACTTCCTTAAGGAGGCATGCCCTTATGTCCATATTTTGCACTTAGTACTTGTCCTGCCTACAGCACTTTAAAAAAAAAATATTGTGCAATGCAAGCTTTATTTTTATTTTTATTGTTTTATTTTGAGTTTTTATTTAAATTCTGGATGGTTAACATGTAGTATAATATTGATTTCAGGAGCCAAAAAGAATATTGGTTTCGGGAGTAGAATTTAGTAGTGATTCATCACTTACATATAACATCCAGTGCTCATTACAAGTGCCTTCCTTAAAACCCATCATCCATTTAGCCCATCTTCCCACCCAGCTCTCCTCCAGCAACCCTGTTTGTTCTCCATATTTAAGAGTCTCTTATGGTTTGCTTCTCTCTCTCTCTTTCTCATTTCTCCCCCTTCCCCTATACTCATATACTTTGTATCTTAAATTGCACATAGGAGTGAAATCATATGGCATTTGTCTTTCTCTGACTGACTTATTTGGCTTAGCATAATAGACGCTAGCTCCATCCACATCATTGCAAATGGCAAGATTTCATTCTTTTTTCTTTAAGGATTATTTATATAAGAGAGAAAGGCAAAGAGAACAGGAGGAGGGGCAGAAGGAAAGGGAGACAAGCAAACTCCTTGCTGATCCGGGAGCCTGAAGATCAGGGCTTGATTCCAGGACCCTGAAATTATGACCTGAGTCAAAATGAAGAGTCAAATGCTTATCTAGCTGAGTCACCCAGGTGCCCTAAGACTTCATTCTTTTTCATGACTGAGTAATATTCCATTGTATGTATATACCACATCCTCAATATCCATTTATCAGTTGATGGACAATTGGGCTCTTTCCATGATTTGGCTATTGTTAATAATGGTGCTATAAACATGGGGGGTACATGTGCCCCTTCAAATAACCAACTACAACATTTTATTATACTATGTTATAGTTACACATTTTATACTACTTTTCTCCCCCACCTGATGAATTGTAAATGCTTAAGGTCAGGAACTAATTCCTGAATGTTATATCTTACCACCTAGCATAGTGCCTGGCACAAAGAATGCGCTCAAAAAATATTTATCAATAAATTACTTTGTATTTTGCTGTAGTAACAAGCAATCCCCAAATATCAATGTCTTAAAACAACAGAATGTCTTGCTTATAATACTTGTTCACTGTAGTTCTTCTGGAGGATTTGTTCTCTGTCCTGGATCGAGGCTAATGGAGTAGCCACTGTTTAGAGTATTGTCTGTGACTGTGGCACAGGGGAAGGAAGAACTTCGTGATCCTGCAGTGGTTAATAAATCTTCACAGATAGCACTTCTGTTCACATTTCATTCATCAGAGCGAGTTCTGGGTCACATATGATGTCAGTGTGGGGAAGGAATTACAATCCTACCATATGCCAGATAGAGAAAAAGCCAGAGATATTTGTGAATTGCACAAGTGTACCAAAAACTTCTAGATTGGCACATGCTATGTTATTTATGATTTTGTCTTTATATTTTAATGTTTTTCTGCTATCTCTACCTTAGTGTGCATGAATTTTACTAAAATATTCAATTTGAATGTATATTTTTATCATATTTAATCTGGATCTTATGATCCATCAGAAACTGTTCCAGTTTTTCTTTTATATTTTGAACCTCTTATCTTCTGGAGGACTATATAATCTAGTTCTTAGAGCATATGATCTTACTTTAGTGTCATATTTTGTGCACCATGCTCATGGATAGAACATTATAACTTTTCTGTTTCTCAGTTTCCTTATCTGTAAAATGAGATTCTATCTCAACTTCGTTCTAGCTCTTTAATTCACATATATGTTTAGTATATACTATTAGTGACTATGCTATTTTTTTTAAGACTTATTTATTTACTTATTCAGAAGAGATGCAGAGAGAGAGGCAGAGACATATGCAGAGGGAGAAGCAGGCCTTATGTGAAACTCAATCCCAGGACCCCAGGATCACGACGACCTGAGCCAAAGGTAGATGCTCAATCACTGAGCCACCCAGGTGCCCAGTGATTATGTTATTGATGGATTTATTCTTTATTTGGTTGTTGTGGAAGTTCAGGGTTGTTGGTTTATTAGTAGTAATTACTTCATTATTTTGGTGTAAACTTTATACAGGACAGTCTCCTGTGTATAATCTCAATTATAGACTGTTTTCTTCTGTCAAAACATAGCTTCTCTCCATGTAGATGAATGATGTTACTGATCAAAGACACTTGAGCATATCCTGGACTGTCTTTCCTTTTTTTTTTTTTTTAAAGACTTTATCCATTTATTTATTCAGAGAGAGAGACCATGAGTGGGAAGAGGGAGGAAGGGCAGAGGGAGAGGGAGAGAGAGAGAATCTCAAGCAGACTCTCTGCTGAGTGTGGAGCCTGGTGTGGGGCTCCATTCCACGACCCTGAGATCATGACCTGAGCTGAAACCAAGAGTCCAGTGCCCAACCAACTGAGCCACTCAGGTGCCCCATATCATAGACTTTCTAAGCAATAGAGCACTAAGAATCCATAGTGAAAAAAAATCAGTGTTTGATTATGTATATGTTTAAAATTGTGGTAAAATTAACATAAAAAGTATACAAATCAAATGACATTTTGGGGAAAATATTTGCATCACATAGAAGTATACAAATAATTTATGTAACTATTATACAGAGATATCTCATAAACTATTAAGAAAAAAAGAAAGTCTATACAGGCACATATCCACACAGCCAAATGAACATAAGAAAAGACACTGACATGCGTGCCGGGATGACTCAGTTGGTTAAGTGTCCAACTCTTGGTTTTGGCTCAGGTTTTGATCTCAGGGTAGTGAGATTGAGCCCTGTGTCAGGCTCTGTGCCCAGTGTGGAGTCTGCTTGTCATTTTCTCTCTTTCCCTCTCCCTACTCTCTGCCCCTCTTCCTACATGCTTTCTCTCTCTCCCTTTCTCTCTCAGATAAATAAAAAGGAAAAAAGGAAAGATGCTGAAAAGAGTGGGGAAATGGGTATTTTTATACACTGTTGGTGAAGTTTAGAATGCTATAATCCTTTTGGTTAAGAAAGTACAACCCTTTGTGGCATGTATTTTAAAATTTGAATGTTCACATATTTTAATCCAGCCACACCAGCTCTTAGAATCTATGTTCTAGAAAGGATAGGGTTGCTCATTGAAGCACTATTTGCAAAAGCAAAAAAAAAGTAAAAATAAAAAAATAATTAAAAAATGGAAGCAATTTAAAGGTCTCTTTTTTTTTTTTTTTAATTTTTATTTATTTATGATAGTCACAGAGAGAGAGAGAGAGAGAGAGAGGCAGAGACACAGGCGGAGGAAGAAGCAGGCTCCATGCACCGGGAGCCCGATGTGGGATTCGATCCCGGGTCTCCAGGATCGCGCCCTGGGCCAAAGGCAGGCGCCAAACCGCTGCGCCACCCAGGGATCCCAATTTAAAGGTCTCTTAAAGGAAAGTGTATCTATAGAATGGAATAGTATGCATATATTAGAAGAATAGGAGAATAGTAATAAAACAACAGCTAAGATTTATTGAGTATTTAGTATGTTCTAGACAAAATCACAAGTGTTCTTTTAAGGGTAGATTTATAAATATGAAAGGTACTCATCACAAGTGCCCTCCTTAATCCTCATCACCTATTTGACTCATTTCCCCATCCACCTCCCTTCTGGTATTCATCAGTTTGTTTTCTATAGTTAAGAGTCTGTTTTTTGGTTTGCTTCTCTCTCTTTGTTCCTTGTTTGTTTTGTTTCTTAAATTCCACAGATGAGTGAAATAATACGGTATTTTTTTCTGACATATTTTGCTTAGCATAGTACTCTCTAGCTCCATCCATGTCATTGCAAATGGCGAGATTTCATTCTTTTTTAAAGCTGAGTAATATTCTACATTGTGTGTGTGTACGCATATATATGCATATATATATATCACATCTTATTTATCTATTCATCAGTCAGTGGACACTTGGATGGTTTTCATAATTTGGCTATTGTAGATAATGCTGCTATAATTATAGGGGGCTCATGTATCCCTTGTTGTGATGCATACTGGATGTTGTATGAAAGTGTTTAATTACTATATTATATATCTGAAACTAATATTACACATATGTTAAGTAGTAGAATTTAAATAAAAACTCAAAAAAATATGAAGGGTATATATACATGATATAGTGAGTGAAAAAGGTTTCTGATCAATATGAAAATAAATGTGAGTAAATAAATGCATGTATAAGTGTATTATTGTAAAGATCTAGATACTTAACATTTCTATATATAGCTATATGTAGATATATAATACAAACATTTGTATGAATGTAGGAAAAGGGTACAGTCCAAAGTGTTAACAGTAGTTAACTTTAGGGATTGGATTAGATAGAGGATGCATTTATTTCTCAAATAATCATAAAACTATTAGATTGTGGCTAATTTTTACTGTTTGTTTTCCTCCTGATTTTCAAGTAAAAGTTTAATAAAAACATTGGTGGTGATGGTATAGGAATAGTAGTGCTCTGCCTCATCATATTAAGTGCAGCTTGATCTGTTATTATAATTTTTGGTGGAATATCTTGGGAGAACACTACTAGTTTCATAGTTGGTCATAGAGAACTAGATCTTTCGCTAAATGAGGAGCCTTAATTCTATCAATAATTTATAAGAATATGTTTTAAAAATAGAAAATAATTATTCCTTTCATTTACATCAGAAGATGCCAAGGCAGGGAAATTTTGGTAGTTACACTTGGAGAGGAGAAGGATGGAGAAAGGGGCACTTTGAGAAAGCAGGTATGGATGGGGTGGCAGTTTGGATTATGGTAGTGTCACATGAGGTCTTGATGCCTAAGGAATGGAATGAAGCAAGAGATGGTAAAAGTTTTCGATAACTTTTCATATTTGTCTTTGGTTCTTCTATTTGCTGTTTTGCCATGAAAATATCTTCCAAATTCTAGATGACTGAGTTCAAGTGTTAGGTCTGCTTTGGAGGGAGCAAAACTTTATTGGTTCTGCTGCCGTCATCTCGCATCTTCTTAATGATTCCCTTCTTTCCTTTCTTCCAGTGCCATGGAGAAGAGAACAGAGCTTGCACAGGAAAGGAGAAAACTATATTTGAAGCATTTACTCTCATAAAGTAGTTCTGCAGAAGGATTGGTTGCTCCGAGGGTCCCTATGTCTACTAAACCCTCCTTATTTTTACATGGCCATTCCACATCTCTCCAGATTTCAAATCAGCTGTCCTATGGCTTAAGTTCTCTGATGAGTTCATAAAAAGTCATTAATTTTCTGTCTGTCCAGCTTTCTTCTTGTTGCAAATATGAGAGCTACAGTTTGAGCTGCAGCTACAAGTAGGTGACAAGATTTTAAGTAATTAAGTTACTAAAGCAATGCAGATAAACTGAATGATGATAAAAATTAAAGAAAAGTTGGCATAAATCTAAAGGATAGTTTAGAAAGGATGTATGAGTGATATAACTAAGAAGATAACATCAGTCAAAAAAATTTGTAAATACTTATTGAGCATTTACTAAGTGCAATGTATCTTATTAAGTGCCTGCCTAACTTTTAAAATGGAGTCTTTTCAATTTCAACTAACCACTTAACTAACCACTTCTAGTTAAGTTCTCTTATTATTCCCATTATGAAGAAACTGAGGCACAGAGAGTTAGGTTGACTTGCTGAAGGTCATACAATCAATCAGTTTTAGAACTGGGACTCTAATTCAGGAAGTCTGAATCCCCAGTCTGTCTTCATATAATAAATAAAATGAGGCTACCACTTTTTTCAGATATTAAAAGGAACTCAGTTGAACAAAGAAAGAACATGCTGTAAGAAATAGTTCAATAGCAGAAGATACTATAACAGTAAATGAAAGGAGACATATTCTCAGATTGAAAGGAAGGAAAGAAAAGGAAAGCCTGTGAGGATTTTAGAGCATCCTGACCATGGCAGCATGTCTGACCCAGGCAGACAGTTCTAAGAGTTGCTTGGAATGGTATTCAAGGTCCATAGGAACAAAACTGTCCATGTTATCTTACTTTTCTTGTATATACCCTCAGATGCCTCTCTATAATTCAGTGGCAACTCCAGCTCTTGAACTCTGAAAATTCCACTGAAAGTGGTGAAGAAAGATTCTTATTTTAACTTATATCTTCCCGCTCTTTGTGAGTATTATGTGCATTACATTTCTAAAGAATCATTCTCTTTGCCTGAGGAGCAAGACAGTTTAAAAATAACTTGTGTTGTGATTAAAAAAGTCTTTGTATAAGGATACCTGAAAGAAAGTGTGTACAGGTATCTGTATAACATATAATGGGTGATAGCTTTCTTTTTTCTTTTTTCAGATTTTTTTCCTGATTAAAATAACAAACTCACCCATTCCTTTGGCAATCACTCATTTCTTCTCTCTATCTATGCGTATGGGTTTTGATTTTTTTTTTAGATACAATATATAAGTAAAATCATGCAGTATTTGTCTTTCTTTGTCTGACTTATTTCACTTATCATATTACCCTTGCAGTTAATTGGTGTGGTCACAAATGGCATGATTCCATTCTTTTTAAGGTTGAGTAGTATCCTAGTGTATGTGTGTGTGTGTGAGCATGCGTGTGTGTGTGTATGGGTATGTTTGATCTATCTATCATCTATCTATCTATCATCTATCTATCTATCTATCAATTATCTATCATCTATCTATCTATCTATTTATTTATCTATCTATCATCTATCTATCTATCATCATCATCATCATCTATCATCTGTCTCTCAGTTCTTTATCCATTCATCCACTGATGGACACTTAAGTTGTTTATGTATCTTGGCTATTATAATTAATGCTGCAATGAATATATGGGTGCATATATCTTTTCCAATTAATGTTTTTGTTTTCTTCATATAGATAGATACTCAGTAGTGGAATTGCTGATCATGTGGTATTTCTATTTTTAATTTTTTGAGGAATTTCCTTATTGTTTTCTATAGTGGCTGCACCAATTTATATTCCCATCAATAGTGCATGAAGGTTCCATTTTTCCTACATCCTCACCACTTTTTTTTTCTTGGGTTTTTTATACTAGCCATTCTGACTGGTGTGAGGTGATATCTCATTGTGGTTTTGATTTCTGTGTCCCTGATGATTAGTGATATTGCAAATCTTTTTCATGTGTATGTTGGCCATCTCTATATCTTCTTTGGCAGGAGAAAGGTCTACTCAGATTTGCCCATTTAAAAAAAAATAATTAATTAATTAATTAAGAGAGAGAGAGAGAGCAGGGAGGGGCAGAGGGAGAGAAAAATATCAAGCATGCTTCTGGCTGAGTGTGGAGTCTGATATGGGGCTCAACCTCCCAACCCTGAGGTCATGACCTGAGCCAAAATCAAGAGTCATCACTTAACCAACTGAGCCACCAGATGCCCCTTCTGTGTACTTTTAATTGGACTTTGTTGTTACTGAAATGAGTTCTTTATATATTTTAGATATTAATCTCTTATCAGAGACATGATTTGTAAATATCTTTTCTCATTCATTTGGTTGCTTTTTTGTTTTATTGATTTTTGTTGTTGTGTGTGCAGAAGCTTTTTAGTTTGATATAGTCCAGTTTATTTTTGCTTTTGTTTCCCCTGCCTTTGGAGTCAGATCAAGAAAGCTTTGCTAAGATTGATGTCAAGGAGCTTACCAACTAGGTTTTTTCTAAGAGTATTATGGTTTCAGGTCTTATATTCAAGTCTTTAATCCATTTTGAATTAATTTTTGTATATGGTGTGAGATAGTGGTCCAGTTTCTTTCTTTCTTTCTTTCTTTCTTTCTTTCTTTCTTTCTTTCTTTCTTTCTTTCTTTCTTTCTTTCTTTTCTTCTTTCTCTCTTTCTTTCTTCTCTCTCTCTCTCTCTCTCTCTCTCTCTTTCTTTCTTTTTTTGCATGTGGCTGTTCAGTTTCCCCAACACCATTTATTGAAGAAACTACCCTTTCCCCACTGTATATACTTACCTCTTTTGTTGTAAAGTGATTGATCATATATGTGGTTTATTTCTGAGCTCTCTATTCTGTTTCATTGATCTATGTGTCTGTTTTTATGCCAGTACCACACTGTTTAATTACTATAGCTTTATAGTATAGTTTGAAATCAAAGAGTATGATACCTCCAGATTTCTTTCTCCAGATTGTTTTAGCTTCAGGGTCTTTTGTTGTTCTATATAAATTTTAGAATTATTTGCTCTAGTTTTGTGAAAAATACCACTGGAATTTTGATAGGGCTTGCATTAAATCTATAGACTGCTTTGGATAGTATGGACATTTTAATAATATTAATACTTAACAGTCCATGAGCACAGAATGTCTTTCCATTTATTTGTGTCTTCTTCACTTTCTTTCATTAGTAGTCTTATAGCTTTTAGTGTACAGGTATTTCACCTCAGTTAAATTTATTCCTAGTTATTTAATTCTTTTTGATGTGATTGTAAATGGGATTTTCTTTTCTCAATATATTTTATTTTTAGTGTATAGAAATACAACAGATTTTTTAATATTAATTTTGTATCCAGAAACTTTATTGAATTCATTTATAATTTATTTTTTTAAATTTTTTTTCATTTATAATCTCTAATAGTTTTTTTGGCAGGATCTTTAACGTTCTCTCTATATATATTATTATGTCATATATGAATAGTGACAACATTCTTCCTTTTTCAATTTGTTTGCCTATTATTTCTCTTTCTTTCAAGTTGCTGTGGGTACAACTCCCAATTTTATGTTAAGTAAAAGTGGGGAGAGTGGGCATCTTTGTCTTGTTCCTGATCTTAGCAGAAAAGCTTTCAGCATCCCACCATTGAGTATGATGTCAGCTGGGAGTTTGTCATATAAGGGCTTTATTATGTTGAGGTATGTTGCCTCAATATCCACTTCGTTGAGAGTTTTTATTGTAAGCATAAGTCGAATATTGTCAAATGTTTTTTCTATTGAGATGATCGTATGATTTTTATCTTTCATTTTGTTAGTGTGATATATCACCATGATTGATTTGCAGATGTTAAACAATTTGTTTCTCTGGAATAAATCCTGCTTAATGATGGTGTATGATCTTTTCAATGTATTGTTGACTTTAGTTTGCTAATATTCCATTGAATATTTTTATATCCATGTTCATCAGGATTATTGACCTGCAATTTTCTTTTTTTTTGTGGTGTCATTGTCTGGTTTTGCTATCAGGGTAATGCTGGCCTCAAAAAATGAGTTTGGAAGCATTATTTTCTCTTCATTTTGTTGGAGAGTTTGAGATGGATAGATACTAAATCTTTGAATCCTTGATAGAATTCACCAGTGCAATCATTTAGTCCTACACTTTCATTTGTTGGGAAGTTTTTTATTTCTGATTCAATCTCTTTACTAGTGATCAGTCTATTCAGATTTTCTATTTTTTTTTATGATTCAGTCTTGGGAGATTATAAGTTTCCAGGAATTTATCTATTTCTTTTAGGTTGCCTAATTTACTGGTATATAATTGAGCATAGTAGTCTCTTACAATCCTTTCTAATTCTGTTGTATTAGTTATAACTTCTATTTTATTTTTGATTTTATTTATTTGAGCCCTCTCTTTGTCTTGGTATGTTTAGCTAAAGGTTTGGTAATTTTATCTTTTTAAGGAAACTGCTTTTAGTTTCATTGACCTTTTCTATTTTCTTTTTATACTCTATTTCATTTATTTATGCCCTGATCTTTATTATTTTATTCCTTACTAATTTTATACTTCCATTTTTTTCCTTTTTGGTTTCCATTGGTTGTAAAGTTAGATTGTTTGAGATTTTGCTTGTTTCCTGAGGTGGGCCTGTATTGCTGTGAACTTCCCTCTTGGAACCACTTTCCTGTAGATTTTGGTGTGTCATGTTTATTTGTCCCTTAGTATTTTTCATTTCTCTTTTGATTTGTATCATTAAGGTATTTTCCTGAGAGTTTGTCTTGTTCTTCCATTTGGAACATATTTTCCCGTTTCCTCATTTTGCTTGAATTTCTGTGTTTCTGTGGATTAGGCAAATAGCTACTTCTCTCATTCTTGAAGGAGTGTACTTGTGTAGGTGATGATCCTTTTTATCCAACTTAGCCTTGGTCAATCAAATCTTTTTGATTGTCTGAACCTTCTGACTTATTCTTGATATGTTCCTGTTGTTGAGGGTATGCCAAGACCTGTCAGTGATCCAAGGGGAAGGATCTCATTTAGCATCTAGTTTCAGGCTGATTAGAAGCCAGACCCTCTGGTAGCAGCTTTTAAAGTATATAAATATATAGTCCCATGGGGCTATAATCCAAACCCTTGTTGGCCTCTAGACCTGGAGGACTGGAGGTGTCTCCGGGCTATCATTGCAAAATTCAGGGCACGAGTATATGAAGTCCTTTCTGTGAGATCTTGCTATCTTGTAATGAGGCCAAGGGAATGTGCAAGGATGGGGTCTCCCTTCCTTGCCTTTATGGAGTACCTTGTTAGCCTTTATGTATGTGGGAAACCTGAAGCTTGTCCTTCAGGTTGAAGCTCCAGGCTAAATAAATAGGCCATTTTCACAGAAAGACTGAGATTATATTTCAGTCTGCTCTCTATGCACTTGGGATGGTGGCCTGTGAAGAACTAGTAAATTCCTGAGGAGCCCAGGAATACCAGCTTCCTTGGACACCAGGGCTGGAGGGGTCAAAGGGCATCCTCTGTGTGGATTGTGGGTACGTGGGCAGTGCTGGGGGAGGGGCACACTCACTAGTTTTAGGAAGGCAATGGGGTAGTTTTGCCTTCACTCATGGTGGGTTTTAGTAATGCAGCAGGACAGTGCCTTGTCTGTGTGTGTGTGCCAGCTTTAGTCTGGGAGTAGCAGAACGCCTACTTGTCAACCCTGTACAGGGAGTAAGGGAGTGCTATAACTAACTGCATGCAGTGTAGCTTCAGCAAGGCAGTGGGACAGTGCCACGACAGGTCATTCTGCCAATCTTAGCAAGGTGACAGGAAGGTGCTATATTTAAGCTTACCCACCTGTGCTAGCAGGTAGGTGGAAGTAAGAAAATGGCATCCACCATTGCCTCTGTCTCTGGGGAGAGTTTCAACTGTCCCTTGCTCCTTTGGCAGCTGTTTTTAGATTAGCAAATAAATTGCCTTCACATATAGTCTAGGCACATTTTGAATGCTGGTTTTTTAGCTGGGTGTCTGGGCAAGTGAGACTGTACATGAGCCCTTTAAAAGGAAGCTCTTAGTTTTCTTGTAGCATGTTGGGTCACTTGGAAGTCTACGTCATTGGCTTTCTAAGCCAGATGTTTTGGGAGGCTCATTTTCCCTGGTGCAGATCCTAGGGTTTGGGTGCCTGGTGTGGGGCACTAACCCCTTGCTCCTCCAGGAGAAGCACCAGACTAATGAGATCCCTCCCTATTGTGTTAACATGCCAGGGATGAGGTTTTGGGGAGATCATGTTTCTGCCTACCTGTTTTTATGTGGGTTTTTAAAAAATCCTTTATTGTGGAGGATAGTTCATCTAGTTTTAAGATCTTTTTCTGAGGGAAATAATCAATATGTAATGTAATTTGGTATGTCTGTGGGAGGAGCTGAATTCAGGATCTTCCTAGCTGCCATCTTGTGGAAGTCTCCTCTATAGGTGACAGCTTTTAATTATGCTTGGGGGAGATAATTTGTTTAATATAGAAACAAAATATAGGTAAGAAAAAAATGGGGGATCCCTGGGTGGCTCAGCGGTTTAGCACCTGCCTTCGGCCCAGGGCGTAATCTTGGAGTCCCAGGATTGAGTCCCACATCAGGCTCCCTGCAGGGAGTCTGCTTCTCCCTCTGCCTGTGTCTCTGCCTGTCTCTCTCTCTCTCTCTGTCTCTCATGAATAAATAAATAAAACATTTTAAAAAAAGAAAAAATGTTAATGCTAGATATATTTGGCATGTATTCAAATATATCTGTTGTCAACAAGTTGGATAAATCCCCTAAATATAAAATATATAAAATTTGAGGGATGTAGTTGACCATAGGTCCTTTTGGTAGTAATGGAGGGAGAAGGAGGCAGACAGGACTGGGGCAATATTATTTTAATTAGAAGAATTTTTAACACAAAGTGTAAGGCAACATTCTCTTTACTGTGGATACTGGTTATGTTTAATACATACAGTGGGTGATTGTCAAGTGCTTATTTGTAAACATTTTATATACTCTTAATGCTGAAAGTGTGGGAACACTCAGAATGCCTGGGGAGGGGGGATTTGCAGAAATCTTACTGTAAGTCCAGCAATTACAGTAAAATTACTGTAATATTTTGCAACACCATTCTTTATTTCAAAGTCCAGCCTAGACTTTTAAAATATTTGAGTATTGTTGGATTATAGCAAAATAACATTCTGTTGAAAACAGGCCCTCCCATCCAATTTGAAATGTATTGAGACAGCAGCAATGTCAGTCCAAGTCTGAAAATCTGCTTCTTTAACCTTTTTAGTGGATGAGCAGATCACATCATCAGAAAATATGAGATTGGAAAGTCTAGTAGGAAGTTTTGCTTTTAAATTTGTGTTAGTGTGGAGAGACTGTGGGCTCTCCAGTGACTCTTTACCCTGGCAGCACGAAGAGGGGCTACACACTGGCATCCCAGCTGGAGGAGCCAAGGGTTACCCAGTGCTCTTTATTTCAGCATTAAAATACTATAGAGAAAAGGATCTGACTTCCCACCTTTAATATTGCTCAATCATTTCTTTTTACTTCTTGCTTCAGTGAGCACAGTATGTGGTTTTCAGGGGGAATTTACTGAAAAGAGAACCCTTCACTGTTTTATGGATGGATTTTGGAGGAATCTACAGTCAATGCATGTTTCTAAATTCCTTCACAACTGCTGTGATTCTCTAAATCTTGGTGAGGGCATGGTAAAAAATTGGCTCTTAATTTATATTTTAATGAGTGACAGAATATTTTGACATTAGCAAATGAAGAGAGATGTTTTATATAACATCAGTGACTCAAACCATGAGTGTGGCTTTCTATTTTGGCCAATTGTACTGAGCAGGTAATCATAATCAAATAGCAGGGCTGTGTGAAGCACAGGACAATTTTTTTTGAAATTTTCTGGGTAAGTGAGATCATTTGTGTCAGTCTTGTTATTAGAATGGTTATCTGCTTTCTGCGTTAGGACTGTGCTCTCCCCACTTTCTTTTTCTTGCCCGAATTTACACAAAATATTTTTGCAAATGTATTTATGATTTGGAGTCTAGAATTATTTTTGGGTTTCAAGTTTTTGCTTTCCATTTAAGGGCCACTCTCAGCATTTCACCAACATCTCCTAAACCATAGTGAGTAAAGGATAACAAGAAACAAGACAGAAAGTGTTAGTGTGTTAAAGAAAGGTCCAGTGTGGAGCCTTTTTGTCTTATGGCATGGGAAAGGCCATGCTTCTGGTGACTGTATTCATCAGCTATTTGGATTCTGCTTCATGCAGATTCTGATTTAGGGCATATGGTAACATCTTTTAGTTGGCTTAAAAAAGGTTTACACCAAATGTAAATGTATTTTTTGGTAAATCCTTGAAAATGAATTTATATTAATCCAGGTAATTCTCTGGATCAGAAATTTAAAATTCTGAAGGAGGTATGTGTAACAAACATAAATGAATGAAATACATCATATTTAGACTAATATTGCCTTTAAAACCACTGTGTGAGGGGATCCCTGGGTGGCTCAGCAGTTTAGCACCTGCCTTCAGCCCAGGGAGTGATCCTGGAGTTCCGGGATAGAGTTCCACATCAGGCTCCCTGCATAGAGCCTGCTTCTCCCTCTGCTGTGTCTCTCCCTTTCTCTGTCTCTCTCTCTGTGTGTCATGAATAAATAAATAAAATCTTAAAAAAATAAATAAAATCACTGTGTGAACCTAAAATACACATATACAAATAAAGAGGCCCCCCCTGGCTGGCTGCGTGTGACTCTTGTTTTATACACACTTTATCTTCTCACAGTAATAATGCTTAACTGGGTAATAGAGCTTTTTTTTTTTTTTCCTAGTCCCTGAAAAACCAACCTCTCAGCTGTAGACCCCTTTTTTTAGCTAGGACAAATATCATCTTATTTAACGAATCTTTCTGTAAGTGGCTAACCTAGGAAGGTACTGCTCTGTGGTCTCAATTGCCTAATAGAAGGTCATTTAATTTAAGTCCAAGGACCCTGTGGGAAAATCCCAATTGGTTACTGTGCCTGTGGTCTAAATCAGGTGCTTATTAGCTGCTCCTCACAAGAACTAGTTTTCAGATCTTCACCTACACCGCCTTAGTTAAAATTGATAATTTCCTGCTTGGTATAGCAAGAAAGGCAATTCAATTCTGCTATTCCTAAATATTATTAGAAAAACTCTGCCCTTAGATACAGTTTAATTCCTGAATAGGACTGTTGCTGGGAGAACTGACTGAATATGTTATATATTGACTTAAACATTTATTGTGAAAACATGATGTATTTGCAAAGAAGTTCTGAAATCCTATGGTATACATTAAGTATTGCTTCTTTTGTAAAAATTAAAAACCCATATAACTATCATTTTCAAAAATAGAATTTGCAAAATTAATTAATTGGAGGCTTCTCCACTTCAGGTATGGACAGTTATTCAGGAATCTGCAAACGCCTCATTTAGCAAAATTATTTAAGCACATAATAATTATACCTTTCACATGTGTAAGACATCATATAGATTACTCACTCTGAACAAGACTTTACTGGGGCACCTGAGTGGCACAGTTGGTTAAGCACCTGGCTCACATTGTGATCTCAGGGTCCTGATCCCAGGTTCCTGAGATTGAGCCCCACATTGGGCTTCATGCTCAGTGTGGAGTCTGTATAAGACTCCCATATGAACATTGCTTCTATAAACATTGGGGTGCAGGTGTCCTGCCATTTCATTGCATCTGTATCTTTGGGGTAAGTCCCCAGCAGTACAATTGCTGGGTCGTAGGGCAGTTCTATTTTTAAGTCTTTGAGGAACCTCCACACAGTTTTCCAGAGTGGCTGCACCAGTTCACATTCCCACCAACAGTGCAGGAGGGTTCCCCTTTCTCCACATCCTCTCCAACATTTGTTGTTTCCTGTCTTGTTAATTTTCCCCATTCTCACTGGTGTGAGGTGGTATCTCCTTGTGGTTTTGATTTGTATTTCAAACTGTGGAAGGAGCCTCAGTGTCCATAGAAAGGTGAATGGATAAAGAAGATGTGGTCTATATATACAATGGAATATTACTCAGCCATTAGAAACGACAAATACCCACCATTTGCTTCAACATGGATGGAACTGGAGGATATTATGCTGAGTGAAGTAAGTCAATCGGAGAAGGACAAACATTAAATGGACAAACATTTTATATTCATTTGGGGAATATAAAAAATAGTGAAAGGGAATAAAGGGGAAAGGAGAGAAAATGAGTGGGAGATATTAGTGAGGGTGACAGAACATGAGAGACTCCTAACTCTGGGGAACGAAAGAAGGGGTAGTGGAAAGGGAGGTGGGTGGGGGGATGGGGTGACTGTGTGATGGGCACTGAGGGGGGCACTTGACGGGATGAGCACTGGGTGTTATGCTATATGTTGCAAATTGAACTCCAATAGAAAAAATATACAAAAAAAAAAAAAGATCTTTTGTTAGGAAAAAAAGACTCCCGTGTGCACTCCCATAAGTCCCCACCATGTGCACATGCCCTCTCTCTCTCAAATAAATAAATAAATATTTATAAAAACCAAACATCTATTAAGGCAAATTATAAGTAACTCTGCCTTTCTAGCTATAAATAAGCCTTTCCATTTCCCATGAAAGTTTATTATTATCCTCTTTATGTGGAAGAGTAAATGGAGGCAAAGACTGAGCATTACTAGTAGGTCTATTGACTGCCTCGATTGATTAGTATATTATAAAGGGATTAATACTTTGAATAGAGTATAACTTTGATATTTATGACTCATCTCCAGTAATGCTGAATTATTTGTCATGTCAGCAAAATGAAATCATATTTACATTTACAGTAAAAAATACCCTCTATAATGGTTTTAAAACATGGACAACCAATTTTCTGATACACCTCCATTAAGAGGTGACATCTTCATCTTTTCTGGAGCCAGGACTCTGATTTCTTAACCAGTAGAATAGTGAAAGTCACTCTGTATGGTCTTTGGCCTAGGTTTTAGGAAGTGGCAACTTCCCCTTCCTGTCTCTTGGGATGCTTGATCTTGGAACCCAGACACCATACCCCGAGGAAAGGAAAGCATCCGGATAGAAGCATCATGCAGCATTCAGTGCACAGCTGTAGCTGAACTTCTAGGTTATAGCCAGCTTCAACATATCAGCCATGAATGAACCATTTTGAAAATGGATCTTCTGGTCTTCAGCTGAGCTGCCATTGATGCTGGTGTATGGAGCACAGATTAGCTATTTCTGTTGATCTCTGCCCAAGTTACAAATTCAAAAACAAAAACAAAAATGACTATTGGTGTTTTTAAGGCACCTAAATTTTGAGGTGATTTTTTTCCTGCTCTAAGAAAATGACAACATTCCCAGGTCCCTTCTCTTCAGTACAGCAAAAGTTAGGTACTACTTGAAATCTCAACTTTTGATGCTATATAGGCTTACAGAAGAAGAAAGTGAACATACCAGATTTCTGAGAAAGCTCTCAGTTTTCACTAAATATTGGTGGAACTGTAATTGTTCTAGGATGATGCATCACAGCCTAGTTTAATCTACTGACCATCTACTAAGTGCCAAGCACTATTGCAACTTCAATGGAGGCCGCTTTGCTATTTTTAGTTCTGCTTGGGCTACTGGTTTACTATTGGCCATTTGACAGATTATTCTGTACTAATGAGTCCCATTTCCTCATCTGTAATATGAGATAAACATTCTCTCAAGTCCTTCAGGTCTAATATATTACTTATGATTCTAAAACTTTAGCCGCTCCATTTGAAAATCCAAAGGTTTATTGCTCTTCCCTTCATTATTGGAATATTCTTCACTTTATAGCAAGTATTTCATTCCTAGGAAGGGTTGAAAGTAGTTTAACCTGATGTTAAACTCTCATGTTCTCCAATTAATGACAGTTATCCAACCTAAATTTAAAACCACAAAGATAAAAGGACCCAGAAGCTGAGATGAGGAAGCTCTGATGGGCAAGTGAAAATAGGGCCAATAATATTTGCTTCATAGGGTTTTCAGAAGATATAATAATTGGTAAAGCTTATAATTTAGGGCCTAACACTTAGCAGACCCCCAACAAATATTTTCATTCCTTTTTTCCTGAGAAGCAATCCAGACTAATCAGGTTTTGAAATGTAAAATTTTGGTCATGGAGTTGCATAAGATGCTTTTCCTAATTTCATAAGTTTCTTAGTTTTAAATGCCCTACATTAAAAGGTTGTTATAAATATATTGTACTTCCTTTGTCCATCTACATTGTTTGATTTTTGATTTAAGGATGCAAGCTAGGATATGTTTGATGAAAAATTTATTCTAAGGAAATGCCTGAAGAGATGAACTATGGCATGGCATTTTATAAAATTCATTAAGAGGAGTTTGTAGTGTTATCTTATTGGACACATCTTAATTAACAATGTATTGTTGTTGGGGTGCCTGGTTGGCTTAGTTGGTTAAATTTCTGCCTTTGACTCAGGTCATGATCTCAGGGTTCTGGGATCAAGCCCTGTGTTGGGCTCCCTGCTCAATGGAGAGTCTGCTTCTCCCTCTCACTCTGCCTTTCCCCAGTGTTCATTCCTTCTCTTGCTCTCTCTCAAATAAATAAATAAATAAATAAATAAATAAATAAAATCTCTAAAGAAATAATATATTGTTATTTCCTTGAGTGTATTAGTTATCTATTGCTGTGTCACAAATTATCCCAAGACTTGGTGTTTAAAACAGCAATAGATATTTATTGTCATTCAGTTTCTATGGATCAGACATTTAGGAGTGGCTTAGTTGGATGTTTCTGACTTAGGTCTCTCATGAGATTGTAGATAAGATGTCAGCCAGTGCTGCAGTCATCTGAAAGTTTGACTGCAGCTGAAGGATTTGCTTCCACTGATTCACTCTAGTGCTGCAAGTTGGTGCTGGCTATTAGGAGAGATCAGTTTCTTGCTATGCCAGTCAGGTCCTGATTTCTCCATAGAGCTACTTCAGCATTCTTGTGAGAAAACATTTGATTCTCTGGGAGAGCAAGGAGGAGCAATGTCATTGACGGCCTAGACTTGCAACTCAAACTCTGACACTTGTATGATATCTTATCAATCACACAGGTCAGTTCTATTCATTTTGGGAGGGAACCACCCAAGGGCTAGATAACTAGGAAATAGGAATCATTGTTGACCATCGTGGATGATGGTTACCATGTCAAGGTTTTAGCTTAGTCTCTTTTGTCCTATCATTATACATACTCTCCATGGATAAACCCATCCATATACCATCACATACTTTACATACCATCATTTAAGCCCATATATACTCCCAAGTATATAAATAATTCTAGATTTTTCTTCTTCAGGCTTCAATGAATAATGCCAACAGGGCATTCATTTTACCCGACTGATATTTACTGAGTAATCACTGGAACCAAGCCTTCAACTAGTCTGGGTAAACAAGAGAGACCTCTTGTCCTCAGGGAGATCACTATTTGGTGAAGCAGGAGGAAAATAAGTAAATAAAGATTGCAGTCTGTAGTTAGCATAATCAAAGCAGTATACTGCTGTGATAATAGGGTGTATGGGAGGAGAGGAGAGGGTTAGCTATTGTAGATGCAGTGGAAAAAGATGTACTCTTTGAACAAGTGACATTTAAGCTGAGGCTGGAGGGAGATGTGAAGGGGTGTAGGGTAGAAACTGTTCCAGGTGCTGAGAACAGCGAGTGTAAAGTCCCCAAGGTAAGGAAGAACATAGTGTCATGTAGAGAATGTCAGAACTATTGTGGCTGGAGCATTGCGAGTGAGAGAGAGAGAGAGAGAGTGCCAAGTGATAAAATTGGTGAGGTAGGTAGGGACTAGATCACTTAGGTACTTGTAATCCAGAGCCTTATAATGCATGTCATGGGTTTTGAGTATAATAGGAAGAGAAAGGGATTTTATGCACTGTCCAGTCATACAGTGTATATTATATATATATATAGTAACAAGTCCATATGTAAGATTGTTATTCTCTTGTCTGCTCTGAATTGCTAGTCTTTAATGCTTCCTGAATCACTGAATAGCAGCACCATCCACCATTTAAGAGTGTAGACTCTGGAGTTAGGCAGACCTTGAATCCTGGCTCTATAGCTTACTAACAAAGAGATCTTTGAAGTGTTATTTATTTTGTCTGATCTCTAATTTCCTCATCTTTAAAGTGGGAATTGTGATGATTACATTAACAGGCACTTGGTCATATTTGATACATGGTAGTTCTGATGAATATTTTCTTTAAACAGTGAAACTGGGCCCTCTGAAGTATTTCCAGCTCATGTTCTTTAGTTTACTTAAGAAATATCTATCCAAATTCTATTTTCATGACCGGCAGTTTAGAATACAGAATCTGGTGCAGCATAGGGCTTTTACTACAGGGCAAAATAATTTCCTAGTTAAGTCATGTGCTAAAATGGGTTTTAAAATATTAGGAAAAATTTTGAGATTCACTTTACCGTTCTTCCTCCCCAAATTGGCTTGGGATTCTTGTTTCTAATCTGTGAATTAACTAGGTTCATTGTGACTAGGCTTTGAGTACAAGCCGGTGTTCTAAGTCCAAACTTGGACTCACCATCACTAAGTCCAGTATTTCTTAATACTAAGTTCAGTATTTATTTTTTATTATATATTCTTAAAAGTATTGGTTTCTAAAGATTTCTGTAAAAAACTGTTTTAATGGAGACACTGCATATTGTTTCCCTCCCTTGGAAACTTAAAATAATGATGAACAGCTATGGTTCAATGGAAATCTGTTTAATAGTGTTTAACTCATTATTTTCAAATATATTTGATCATAGGACTCTTTTTAAAAATTTTATTCCCATGTATCCTGTTTACCTGCTCTTCCTTACCACTGCCAGTCATGTCTTGCCAGTCATGTTCATGCCTTTTCTGGCCTCTAGATTTATTTGCAACATTTATTTTTTGTCATTTTTATAGTCATTCTCCAAAAAATCCCTTTATTTTCTAAGTTATTACACTAATGTCTGATAAACGCTCTTTCCTAGTAGTCTCAGAAATTAGAAGTGCTTAGCATCAAATTTAGTTTTAGTTGGTACAAACTCCTTCCACATCTCTTAATCAGTCATCCTATTCATATTACCCTTAACTGAACATATGAGTACCAAGGAGTTCATCACTTCAAAGGGCTGCCTTCTTCGTTTTGGGCAGTTCCAATTTTTAGGAAGTTTTTTCTTTTACTGAAACCAAATGTGCCTCATTATCATTGGTGGACCTACTTTAGTCCTTGCATTAAGTTGTTGTCATGTCCTGTCTATATCATCCCCTTTTCAGAACAGCTCTGCAAGTGATATTTCCTGATACTTGGGTTCCAGTATTTATACCTAGAACTTAAATCCTCTTTCCACCAAAATGGTATTAAGTTTGATTTGGGCTATAGCTGGTCACAGTAGCATGATCAGAGGTTGGATCATGCAATGGAAGTTAGCCACTCATTGCAACTCTAGAGAAAATATGATGCACCAAGCTTGCTTTTTCTGTACTCCTTTCTCCATTGCATGGATTCCCTTCCTGTTTTTCTTATTTATATGTGCAGAACTTGCTTGCTCTTTTCCTCAGTTAAAAACATACTTTCAGGAAAAGATTTGGTTTTAATTACTTGTATATTTGTTGAGAATATAATGTGCTATCATTCTCAAGTTTATATACACTTTAAGCATTAATACTATGTGTTGCATTGCTCTGTTGTGTAGAAGGAAGTTTACGTGATAAAAACCATGTGAGAGAAATTTTGGAGGGCTGGGCAAGAGATTTATATTGACTTGCTGAAAATCATACAAATATTTTGGTTGCCTGTTTTCTTGTTTTTAAGCCTGTTCCTATAAATTCTTCTAAACATTGTGTTTCTTTAAATAAATTCTGTAATGCATCCTGCCTAAGGATTCTCCCCTATGATGTTTCTTATGCTTTAAATCATTGTGCTCCTGATATCAAAGGAGAATGAATGCATAAAGCCCTGGGATCTGGAGGTGTGGTTTTGAAGAACAGTGCTTAGGACAAAACTGATTCTTCTGGGAAAGTTTTTCTTCTCTTGTACACTAAAATTAATTTAATTTAATTCAAAAGTTAGATGAAAATGGAAAATTATTGTGAAAGTCTTATCCATACAAGGCAGTAATGGTGGCATAGCACTAATCTAGAGAATAACTAATCCCTTTTGATGAATGACACATAAATAAATTCATTCCAAACAGACATTTATGCATGTCCATCTTCTATTGTTTCAGGGTCACTTTAATACTGAAGCATTTTATTATAAATGAAGCTGTCCTATGCAATATAGACTCTCACAGAGAGACACTAACTCCAAATTCATCACTGAAATCAGCCCAAGAGAATATCCTTCTTATCTAGGCATTTTGTGAGTATACAACTTAATATTTCATTGTGATAAACAGTCAAGGATTCTGAACAAAGATGAATATAATTTATTCAAAGTCACCTTCATACAAATGGCAATTTTGGACGAAAGTAGAAACGCCTATTTCTTAATCATAGTTTCTTCATTTTTTCTGGTAGTCCTAGAAGTTCTAACGCTAGATGCTGGTGGTAAAAAGTAATATTGGGTGATAATAAATATATTATGAAATATCCTTTCTTTTTGCAGTTTTTTTTTGAGACTTCTCACAATTATGACCACTACAAAACTACCCCTAAAATTATTTCAATCTACATTATCTATACATGTAGGTTGATACAGCAATATTTCCTGGCACCCATCTAAGTCATGACAGTTGTTATTTCAGAGACTTTAACTTTGTTATTGAAGCACATCTTAATATAGTTGAGAAGTCATTACTGGAGTTGATAGTGCTTTCAATCTTTTACTAAAACTTATATATTGAGAATCAGCATTGGAAAGCACACAGTCCTTCAAGGGTTAGAAAACATTTGACATGAAACTTTAAAAAAAATTCAGTTTAAAATCCATGTGATTAAAATATGTGACTCAAGTATCTAAAAGAAAGCTGTTTACATTTCCAGGCTAAAACCTATGTAGTTATTTATACTACCAGTATGATGAAAATTATTCACCAACCATTTTATGGATCAATAATTAATTAATAAACACCTATAATCTGTGTACCTGGGAATCTAGACTTAGAAAGGTAGTAAGGGATAGAATCAATATTTAGGACACACTGATCCTATATGATGTTTTATATGCTCTGGTAATTGGTTTATCTTTTCTATTTGCTGCTTCTTGATAGGTGGAATTTTCTTATTAATTTTGGGTTTGGTTATATGACTTGTTTTGTTCTTTAGAATATGAATAAAATTGAAAGCATTAAGTGAGCTGAGGTTTTAAGAGGCTTTATCGACATCCAGTTGCCCTCTTAGTTCTGTCCCTGAAGTAAGTACTGGGTTCCAAAATAACACAGAGTCCCAGCTTAGTGAAGAGAGCAAGAAATAAATATTTGTCTTTGAAAGCCATTGAAATGTTGAAATTGTCTGATGCAATATAACCTTGGAAAAGTTTTATGTGTATACACTTAAGCTTCACAGCCATTATATGAACTGCATGTAATATTTTCATTTCACAGATGAGGAAATTAGAATGTCGAAGGGGTTGAGCCTTTTTCCCATGAACACATTGCTGGGAAGTGCCAGATCTAATCTGGAGGTAAAAATATTCACACTGCACCCTGCTTCCTAGGGTAGAAGTATGGAACAAGGCAAGAGCTCTGCCTGAAAGTCAGAAAACAGATTCTAGTCTTAGAGAGATCGCTGAGTGTTTTACTCTGGGAAAGGCATATAAACTGAAGTCTCCATTGGGTCATAATTTCCTTTCAGGGCTCCCGTTGTCTCTGATTAGTCGACTATGCATACAATTGACATTTGCTGAGGATTACTCTGAGTAAGACTGTCCACAGTAAATATTAGCCATGGGCCTCTAATTTCTTTGAGAGACAATACTATTATTCTCTAATATAATGGAAATGAAAAGAAAGCTTTGACTCTCAATTCTCAAAAGGTTTATATAATTTGTGAGTTGTAGACTGTCAGTAATCAGATGTTCAGAAATCTTAAGGAAACTCCAGGGATAATGTCAGCTTCTACTCTATGATGGTAGTTAGTGCACTTCCCCCACAGAAGGAGCTCAGCCACTGGTGTCTTATTTGAGTAATTTAGGCCAAAATTGTGGGTTTTAAAAATATGCTCAAATTTTATGGGTATTTATACTAACTCTCATTTCACTGGAGACTTACATAAAGATCCTATAGTCATGGATTAATTATGGCTAACTTAAACTTTTAGAAGAATGACTTCATTCATATAAATGAGTGTATGGTATTGATGAAGTTTCCTTTGGGTCACGATTCACCTTTTCTATTTTTACTTTTCCACAAATATCATTTTTCTCTTGTGAGTCATCATATACTCACAGCAAGGAGGGTGTTACAAAATCACCAGTGCCATCAAATCTTATTCATGGTACCCTAAAATCAGGTGGTTTTGTGGGTCTCAGTTTCACTTTTCATTTCCCACAAAGACAAGTAACAGGTTTTCTCCTATACTATCTCTTCTACATAAGAATAAAAAAGATCTTTCTAAGTTGTCAGGAAATCCTAGTGCTTTAGAATTGCCTCTGAAGCAACTTTCTTTGACTTCCCTTACTTTTTGTTCTGTTAGATCAGAAATCTTTATTTCTTAGCTGAAAACATTTCAAGTTTCTCATGGGCAAAATTGCAAAATTGGTTTTCTAAAACACTAGCAAAAGAGTTACCATGCAAAGTTTTCCAGAAAACATCTTACCTATGCAACAGGACACCTAAATATTCAACTTTTCTACTTACCTGCTACCCCACCAGAAATTGTTTTTAAAGTATGATGTCTCCAAGCATTTTCTTTCATTGTATGATTAAGGAAGTAGTATTATTAAACTCCCACTAATTATTAACATCCATTGGGAATTAGTTTATCAGATGATTTTCAACCATGATGCTACCACACTGAAGAAATCCTCATTCTGGAAATAGGGAGAAAAGATTCACTTACCTTGCATGCACTATAATTTAGAGACTGTGGTAGGTGCTTTAAATATATTACCACTTCTAAACTACACAGTGATTTTAGATGTCATCACTTGGCTGACATAGATGTTATTTTCCCATGTTTATAGGGGGCCAGAATTCATGTGGCCCAACTTCAAAGCCCATGCTCATCCTACTGCACCACATTTCTAGGAGGTGTTCTAAAGGAAAGTGCAGTATTTCCAGGCTCAGTCCATGGCTGGGAGGGTGTATATGATGAGCTGTCTGAGGAATTCAGGACTGAGAATTGGGGATGGTAGAAGAAAACCAAGGGAGGAAGGGTGAGATGTGGATAGGAGACAAATGTAGCAGGGGGAGTGGAGAGTGCCATGATGATTTTTTTTCTCTATCTACCATAATCTTGCTCAGAACAAGTCCTCACTATAAGAGTATTTTTATAGCAACTTTATTTTTTTTTAAATTTTTTTATTTATTTATTATAGTCACACACAGAGAGAGAGAGAGAGAGAGAGAGAGAGGCAGAGACACAGGCAGAGGGAGAAGCAGAGGGAGAAGCAGGCTCCATGCACCGGGAGCCTGACGTGGGATTCGATCCCGGGTCTCCAGGATCACGCCCTGGGCCAAAGGCAGGCGCCAAACCGCTGCGCCACCCAGGGATCCCTATAGCAACTTTAAGCTTCATAATAGGTTTGTTCATATGGTAAAATTTCTCCTATATGATTACAAGTGTTATTTTTGAGGACATTCTCTTATAAAACCCATCATCATCATCAGGGCGCCTGAGTGGCTCAGTTGATTAAGCATCTAACTCTTGATTTTGGCTCAGGTCATGATCTTGGGGTAGTGAGATTGAGCCCTGCCTAGCATGGAGCCTGCTTAGGATTCTCTGTCTTCCTCCACCTCTCCCCCCACTTGCATGTGCTCTCTCTTTCTCTCTCAAAAAAAAAAATCATCATGGAGATGATGAGATCTTGAGACAAAATAACTCAACATGATAAAATAGTCTTTAATGTTTCACAAATTTCTCTTTTGGAGTGTCCCCTCTTCTTGAACTGGCCATCTCCACTCCTACTTTCCAAGAAAATTTACCATGAACATACATAATGAAGGAAGTGTTCTTAACCTTGACCCCTTTGCCTGCCTTCTATATGGCTCTCCTCTCTCTAGATAGGTCTCTATATTCCTGGCCTTTCCATTTCCTGACTTTCTATCAAAATTTCTCAGTCTGATATTCTGTCTCCTTAGGGACCTAAAGAAATCCATCTTAATATTCTGTTTGTGTTAATAGTTAAGAGTTTATCTATATGTATAACATAGGTGTACTAGACCGGGGGTCTTCTGGATAAGTTGTCTTTAAGTGTAATGAAAATAACCTATGACCTATTGGAGTCATAGCATTTGAAAGCTAAAGCAAGCTTAGAAGTGTCTGATACAATTCCATCATTTTTCAAATGGCAAAATGAGGCCAAGAGAAATTCCTAGAATTTAGTTCTTAAATAAAACTTTCAAGATAATGAGATGACAATTATTACTTCAGAAATAAGGAAAGAGTGGTATAGAAAGAAGTGATTCAACTGAAGCTACAAGAGGGTCAAAAGCCCAACTGGAATGGATTTCCTTTCACCTACCTTTCTTCTGATTTTACCTAATTTTGCTCATAAAACTTGCCTCTATCTTTTCAAACCCTTTTAGGTTGAGATTTAATGGATAGCTGAACTCTGGAAGTATAGTACCTGTCCTGGAGGGGGAGAAGAATTAGGAGAACTTGCCCTTAGGTTTTAGTTGCTTTTATTTTAAAAGTCATTTTTAACTTTTTAAAAGCAGCATACTGATAATGATGTGACTTGACTAATATGAAAAATTAAGAATGAACTGTCATTGTCACAGTAGTCAACTTTTGTAAATAGAACAGCTTTCCAATGAAGAGTTTGATAGGCCATTTGGATTTTATAGTGTCCCCAAGCAAAAATAAATACTAAATTCTGTAAACCAGTCATTTCTAAGTTAGCTATAATACTAAAATATGCTGCTCAAAACATTTACTTTCCATTTGTTAGCAGGATGAAATTATTAAACATATCTTTTATCTTTTCTTTTTCTGTAGTGAATAAGAATCTTGAGTTCTAAAAGGTTTGGTGATAAATTCATAACTTATGTAAAGAAATTTGTGTGAGCAATTATATGATAAAGGTTAGATTGGTAATTCATCATTTATTCTTGAGCAAAAGTACAAATTCTTATTATTATGAAAAAAATTAGGGAGGTCAAATGATTTCAGTTGTTGACTTTTTTTTTTTATCTAGTCCAGTTCCTAGTGATATCTTCTAATAGTCATTAGAGGCTAGGATTTTATCCTTTGACTTCATGTGGTATTCAATATCTATTTTTTTAAGAAAATTCCAAACTGGAGGTATAATTCTATTTTATGATGTATGAAACAAAAATTGTAGCTCTGTCTTAAGAGTTCCTTATATTTATGGGTCTTCAAGTTAAAGATTCACTATGTCACTATGTTTATTTTATAAAATAAAGTGAATATAGAACATTTACTATTTGTTGGGTGCTGTGCCCAGAGCTATTGATTGTCTATGCATTGTCTATTTAATTTTCATATGAACCAGCAAGGTGGATAGAATCATCACTCTCAATTTAAAGATGAGAAAACTGATTTTACTCATATAGAGAATTTAAGAAACAAAACAAATGAACAAAGAAAAAAAGACAAAGAAAAAAACCAGACTCTTAACTGTAGAGAACAAATTGGTAGCTGCCAGAGGGAAGGTGATGGGGGGGGGGGAGGGGAGGCAATTAGTGAAATTGTTGAAAGCGATTAAGAGTATACTTATGATGAGCACTGAGTGACGTATAGAATTGTTGAATCCTCATATTGTACACCCGAAGCTAATATAACATTGTGTGTTAATTGTAATGGAATTAAAAGTAAAAATAAAAATAAATAAGTAAATAGATAAATAGATTAAAAATTTTTCATTAAAAAAATTCAAGACACTGAGATTTGGAGGGGTTAGGTTACTTGCCTATGGTCCCCAGTTATCAGGGAGGAGCTGAAACACAAGTCCTGTGTTGCCTGATTTCAGAGCCTCTGCTCTCATCTATTGTGCTATTCTGGTTGATGGATAAGAAAAATGTTGAGGAGACTAGGTGAAGACTAATACATTAAAGCTGGGCAGAGAGGAAATCTGAAATCACATCTTTTTTTTTTCTTTCTGAAATCTCATCTAATTCTCATTCTTACTATGAGTCCTAGCTCAAGAAAGCAGACTTTGCTTTGTTGAAAATATTCTTACTTGAAGAATAGATAAACTTGTGGCTGGTAGGAGGTAAAATGGGAGATTTTCTTTCATTGCTGATATCCAATCATTCACAAGTTCTGTTGAATCTTCTAAACTTTTCTGAAATCCTTTTATCCCCTTGCATCCTCACTCTCAGTGACTTAGTTTAAAAGCTCCTCTTTAGGTCTCACCTAGTACCCTCTCACTAATCTCTCCACCTGCCCACTATGTCCGCTCTGTGATATCCCTTCAGTACTAAGGGTAAAATCAGACATAGCTTGTCACCAAGTTGCTTATTGACTTGCATGAGAGCATATAAATAAGCAATTACAAAACAATATGCTGAATCCTTGATCTATTAGGAGCAAGTTTGCTATGTGGGTGTATACAGAAGCCAGAATTTCAGGGGGAGAGCCAAGGTAAAAGGTAACATTTAATGGAAGTGCTAGTTATTAATATTGGGAATAAAAATAAAACATTAAATAAAATATTAAACATTAAAATAGTCATTGAGCCATTTCTTTGTATAAGGCATTCTTCTAAGACCTTTACATGCACCATCTCATTTAATCCTACCCATACTCTGTAGTAAGTACTATTATTATCCCAGCTTTACATATGAGGAAATAAAGTATTAGACAATTTAAGTAACTCACCCAGGACTACAGAGATAATAAGAGTGGAGCAAGGAATCTAACTAAAGCAGTCAGAATTCATCACTAGTATTATTTAGGGGGAAAGATGGGGTGAGTTTTTATGTGTATTGCATTTGATGAGTAGAGCTGTTCCAAAGGTAGTGGGTGTATACATCTCAGGTTTAGGAGATGTGGAGTTGGGAGTCATCAGCCTACAGAAGTTACTTGGTGCTGAAAATGTTCATGAAAATGTCCAGGAGAGTGTGAATTTGAAAAGAGGAGGCATAAGGAGAGAAAGCTGGGGGAAAGGAGAGGTAGGAGAGTCACTAAAAATATGTTAAGAGATTACCACAGAAGATTGTTACTTGCAGGTAAACACAGTTTGCATGGTTTGGCACATAGGCATTAAAAGAGATCATTGATTGTCCTGAAGACCCTGCCTTAGCTCTCTCTTTGCCCAAAGAAGCTTACTTCTCCATTTAAGACTGTATCATAGTTATTGGCCTAATTCCCTCTGTGACTCAGCATTTGTAACAATCCAGAGTAGGGGTCAGCAGCCCTTTCTGTAAAGGGACAGATAGTAAATATTCTTGGCTCTGTAGATCAATAATCTGTTGTAACTCTTGAATCCTGTTATCTGTTGTAGTGCAAAAGCAGCCACAGACAATATGTAAACAAGTAGATATAGCTGTGTTGCAATAATGCTTTATTTGCAAAAACAAATGATGAGTTGGATTTGGCTAATGGGCTATGGTTTGTTATCCCTTGATCTAGAGTTACTTCTCTTGGTTTGGTGTCCTTTCAAAAACTCTTTCTCAGCTTTGGTCCTTTCTTCATTAAACACTTAGCTTCACAGAGCTGAATGTTCTTATACATCTTTTGTATTCCCTTCTTAGCTCCTCCTTCTCGTACATTCCCTAGTAAACTTCCCTGGTCAAGAAACATTTTTATTAGTTATTGTGAGAACCTTAGCTCCATAGGAAGCCTAAGATCAAAACTGGTAGTTAATCAAACTATGTTAATGTGAAATGCATAGTGTTTTGGTAATCTGCTCTGTTACTACTATAGTTTCTTGAACACTTCCCACCATGCCCCACCAAAATAAAAAAAAATTCAAAATGATTTATTACAGAGGGAACTAGTCTGTATTTTAGACTGCTGTGGAGTTGTACTTAATATGACAAACTAGGTTTTATTTGTTAAGCAAGGAGTGATTTTGATTCCAGTGCAGCAAAATTCTTTTGGTGTGTTTTGCTTCTTTGAGAGTTTGGTAATTTTGTGAAATAAAGGGTGTCTGGCATTTCTTAGAGGGAATCCCCATGGAAGGACACACACAGCAATTGCAAGATTACCCTGAGAATTGAGGAAATTTAGCTTACCACTGAACATTTTAACTAGAAAATGAAAGCATCCATTGCATCTCAGTAGAACTGAAAATTGGAAAATAAGTACTAAAACAGTTTGCTTCCTGGTACAGCAAGATTTAGAAAATATTGGAAATCTGCTAAAACATCAGTTTCCTCCACAGTCCTTATCTTTCCTGTTCCTGCTATTGATTATGAAATGCATTCAAATCTTTTTTTAAATTGAAAAATCCTTATTTATATGCATTGATCTTAACACCAAGAAGGCTGATAGAGTAAGCCTGACTTTTCAATCTTCCTAATCTTAATTGAATTGTTTATATAGCATTTCAAACCTGCTATCAATTAAACATACACTCTGTGATGTGTGAGTTGAGGAGTGAAATACAGTGATTTTTTGTCAACTCCATTTGTGATAAGAAATCAATGTATGAACAGCAGAGCGAGGAAAACACTGAAATCTTTTATGCTGGACATTGGTTTCTATGGCAGATGGGTTAGACTTATGCTGCCTTGTCCCTCTTCAAGGAAGTTCTTGCTGCCCAGCCATGCAGAAGTAGACAATCTGAAGAGGTCCTACCATTCCAGAACAGCTCACCACTAATGATTCCATGAGATGTGGGGGTGGTGGTGATGGTGGTAATAAAGATCAAGCCAGGGGATCCCTGGGTGGCGCAGCGGTTTGGCGCCTGCCTTTGGCCCAGGGCGCGATCCTGGAGACCCGGGATCGAATCCCACGTCGGGCTCCCGGTGCATGGAGCCTGCTTCTCCCTCTGCCTGTGTCTCTGTCTCTCTCTCTCTCTCTCTCTCTCTCTGTGACTATCATAAATAAAAATTAAAAAAAAAAAAAGATCAAGCCATAGCTGCCTGATGAGGGACATTCTGTTAGACAGCTCTTGCTCCAGAGCTCCCTGCCAGCTGTTACAATTTAACTTCACCTTCTTCCCAGTCATGGTTCTACTCCTTCCATTCACAGGGGTTATCCCTCACAAACATCTTGCACCCCAAACTCCATCTCAGTATATGCTTGGAGAGAACGTGGCCTATGGTAGCAGGCAATTTATCAGTAACCCTCTAGCTTCCCCATGAAATGGATGGAATTATCAGGAGGATTTGTAGTGTTGGTCCATAGTGGTGATGGGTTATCCTGTCATTTCGAGTCTGTTAATGGGTTCTTCGAGACCAATGACTTGAGGAATAAATCAAAGGTGAGTAATCTAGAAGGACTTTCTTTTGACCAGACAGTATAAACTGCTAGAAATCTGAATGGTTTGCTGTTTTTGCCAAAAAACCAGAATCATAGTGGAAAATTTATTTCCTCCATTTTTCCTGGGGGGGGGGGGTTCCTTTATGTTCTCCCTTTTTTTCATTTATCCAGTTCTTTCTATACAAAGAGTCTTCCAGGTGCCACAGCTTCTGTGGGCCCACTTATCTGCTTAGGCTTCTGTGGCACTGGCTGGATATAGGGCATAGTATAGGAAAGAAAAGGAACATCAAGTGCCAGGAGAACTAACGCTGTTTGTCCCTGATGGAGGGGACAGTGGTTCCAATTATAGGCCCCAAGAATTTGCCAGTTTGAGTCCAGTCTAGCTCCTTTGAACCTACTCCTGTTGATATGTGGAAGGGGCTAATGTTTGCTTAGGACCTATATGCCCTAGGCCTTTTACACATATAATCTTATTTAGGTTTCAAACAAATATACAAGTTAGATATTTTAGAGCTGAAGAAATTGAAGAACAGAGAGATTTAAGTCACTTGCCCAAGGTCATTTGATATCTTTAACAGCAGAGATGCTGGTGAAGGGTGAGTGCTGAAGCAAGTATCACTGGTTTTCTATTATGTTCATTCTTCCTTCTTCCTTAGTAAGAGAGCCTCAGGTTTTAGCCAGACTCTTTATGGCCTCAAATATAACTATTTATCTCCATTTCCAGTACAATTAGGTAAAATTTTCACCAATGAAATGTAAGTAGCAGCTTTGTGTGGAACTGCATGGAAATCTCTCTTCAAAGAGGCAGTGAGATTTTCTTCCTTGTATCTTTTGTTCTACTGTCTGGAATGTGGATGTAATGGCTGTAGCTGTAGCAGCCACCTGGACCATATGATGGTTTTGAGAATGAAAATCATGCTCCAAGATGGGGGAAGAATGATGAGAACTTGAGTATGAGATGATGCTGTAGCCATCATTCCTGCTCTGAGTTGCTTACCTCCAGACTTCTTATGCATAAGAGACTTAGAAGACTCAACTTTCTTCCCTCTTTTAAGAATTTGAGCCATTCCTTTTTTCTGTTATATAGCTGAACGTAGTCCTAGTTGATGTAAATGCGAACTCCTTTTGGCAGAAGAAGTAATTTCCTACTTGGAATAGGAACTTTAAAATCAGTCTTCATTGCACATAAATTTGAATATAATGTGGTTATTTTTTGAATAACACCATTAAACTCCACATCTTCCTTCTAGCAGCAGTACATAAGAAGTAGCTCAGGGTCTTTCTGTTTAACAGATTCACTCCCTGTATTTTTGTGTGACATTCACAAACATGCTTTTTAAAAAGTTTTTATTTAAATTCCAGTTAGTTGGGATGCCTGAGTGGCTCAGTCAGTTAAGCATCCAACTCCTGATTTCAGTGTAGGTCATGATCTCAGGATTGTGAGATGGAGCCCTGAGTTGGGCTCTGCACTTAGCATGGAGTCTGCTTGAGACTCTACCTCTCCCTCCTGTTCTCTCTCTCTAAAATAAATAAGTCTTAAATAAATAATAAACAAATTCCAGTTAGTTAACATACAGTGTCATATTAGTTTCAGATGTATGATACAGTGGTTCAACATTTCATACATCACCTGGTGCTCATCACAAGTGTACTTCTTAGTCCTTATCCCTATTTAACCCATCCCTCTACCCACCTCCCCTCTGGTAACCATCAGATATTTGATGAAGTCCCAATAGTTTATTTTCACTTTTGTTTCCCTTACCACCAGAGACTTATCTAGAAAGGAGTTGCAGTGGCTGAGGTCAAAGAGGTTGCTGCCTGTTTTCTCCTCTAGGATTTTTATGGGTTCAGGTCTCACATTTAGGTCTTTAATTCATTTTTTAAAAAGATTTATTTATTTATTTTAGAGAGAGTGAGTGAGTGAGCAGGGGGAAGGGCAGAGGAAGAGAGAGAGAATCTCAAGCAGACTCCCTGCTGAGTACAGAGCCTGAGGTGAGGTGGGGCTCCATCCCACAACCCTGAGATTATGACCTGAGTCAAAACCAAGAGTTGGATACTTAACCAACTGAGCTACCAAGGCACCCCTAGGTATTTAATCCATTTTGAATTTATTTTTGGGGTATGATGTAAAAGAGTGGTCCAGTTTCATTTGTTTTCACATTGCTGTCCAGTTTTCCCAACACCATTTGTTGAAGAGACTATCTTTTTCCCACAGGATATTCTTTCCTTCTTGGTCAAAGATTAATTGGCCATCTTGTTTTGGGTTCATTTCTGAGTTTTTGCAACCATGCTTTTAACTGACATTCTTTTGATCGACAGTTATTAAACTCATAACAATTAGAGTTGTTGTCAGGGATGCAAATCTTTAGTTTGTAGTTACCACACTCTGTACTTCTCTATATCCTCATAAAAATGGCAGCTTCCACCTAGTTGTATTTTAAAAGAAAACTTACCCTTCTTTTGCACATATTTTAGGAAAAACGAGAGTCTTACTCTCTTACTGAGGGGAAGATTTTAACTTAACTGGGGTGAGTGACTCGATTTCTAACCTGTGGAATTTTTGTTCTGAGGATACCTCACAGTGAAAATGAACACTGCATTAAAGCAAATAGAGATCAGGGTCGCGGAATCATTGGAATGAATGTTTGTATCTGACTCTTTGATTACAAGAAGCAATGTGGTCTAGCTGGGGAATGCTGTATTTTCACAATTGACAGACCACGCAGCCTGCAGCAATCAGTGAAGGGCGGCTTATTTTGAGCAAAAACATCCATCAGACTGTGATGAGAAAAGCAGAGCTGCAATCAGTGGTAGGTTCTTCAAAAAAATGTTGATGAAAAATGGATTTTACATGTATCAAGTGGAGAAGAAACTGCTGTTCATTTTTTCAAAACCCATTTACATGCATGGACAACACTAGTAACATTTCTGAACATGAAAGAGTGATACAGTAGTCCTATCACGAGTGGGACTTTTCTGTCCTCATCATAAAATAGTACACTCAGTCTGTGGCAGGAATGTATTAGGTTTTAAAAAGGTAAGATAATAAGCAATTTCAGGGAAGGATCTAACATTTATTCCAAATGTCACATGCAGATGTATTTTTTCATTGATATTATGATGGAAGAATTCTATTGATGTAACCAATAGGATAGAGATTTTATATAAGATTTCTAGTCTTATCTACAATAGCTCTATTCCATATGACTGAAAAATTAGAACTATTTAGCTCTGTGAATCCTTTCATTGAACGATAGAGCATGAAAGCTCTATAGGCTCAAAGTTTTTGATCTGAAGAGAAAGAAAAGTTGTTCAAGTAAGAATCTTTAGCTTTCTTCTTTATATAGTATTTCCTGCTGTGGTTATGAGAGTTTTGGTTTTGATATGTGCTAGAATATTTGGAAGTTTTTCCTAAAGTGGCAGAAAGAGATGCTATAGATACAAGATGATCTCTGTTTTTAATCATTAAATTTCTCTTTGCTTAAGGTCCACTAACTACATATATAAAGAGGCATTTAGAACTGAGACCTGATCTTAGGCTATATAGACTGTTCTGTTTGGTTTTGTGCTGCCTCCTGCAGAGGAGCTGTGGGAAGAAAGTAAAATAATGCATTTCCTTGAGTTTATAGCATACATACCCTCTGTTCAAAAGCATGAACTCTCTTCTGTCTCCCATCTCCCTTCTGGTAGGTACTAGATCAGGCCTCCCCTTTGTATTTGATCAATTTCTTCTATTTAAGTCCAGAAATATGGATTGTTTCTCTTTATGGATTTGCTGAAAAGTAAATAAGCAATCCCAACTGTCTGTCTCTTCAAATAAGAGGAGACTTAATACTTTGACCTAAAAGAACACAAATATGCATATCAAGTGAAATAAGGCTCCAGTTTCCTTAGTCATGATAGACTGACACTCTTTCCTTTTCTGTCATGTATAATTCTTAAGAGTCTTAACATGTGGGCTCTGGAGCTCAGGCAAAAGAGCTATGCAGAGGTTGCTGTTCTGAAGGTAAGGTTATTTTTCCATCCTTGATTACTCTCGCAAGGTTCTGTTAATATCTTATTTATAATTAGAACTATGCATTACAAAATGTTGTTGGCCACTCACTCATTGGCTAAGGGAAATATTTTATCCAAGTGCTCCTCTAATTTGTAGCACTAAAGAAGGAGTGCTGTGGGCAGTTACTGGCTAAACTGTAAGCAGTTTCAGGGATAGTTTCAGAGGAGTTCTGAGAATAGTTGCAGATATATTATCCAAACAGCAGAGCATCTAGAAAAAAAATATATCCTCCTGTTTTTATTTTTTTTATTGACTTAGCCTACCATCAGAATCCCCTTAGGCTGAGTACCAGCACTGTTGCCCTGGTTTCAAAAACCAACTTGATGGATCAGGGGCCATGGTAAACATGACAACCTGAGCAGTTAAAATGGTAAATGCCAGACTTTATAATGTGGACAGATGATTTATATAATGGAAAGATGTTTGTGCTAAGTGTTAAAAATGGTTTTTGGCACAGGGAGAGAGTGGTGATCTGAATATTCTCTTCAGAGCTCCCTGAGTTTCCTTGTGGGAGTTGAACTGGAAGTTGTAGAGCATTTCGCCATCAGTGATAGGGCTCCTTTATCCTTTTGTCCTTTTGGGGTGGTAGTAGCAAGCCTATAGGATTTATGGTTCCTCATGTCTTTTAGTTCTCTATGTGGTAGATAGCAGAGTTCTCTATGTGCTTTGATAGCATGAGAAAAATATGCCTGCAATTCATGAAGACTTCTGGAAAACCACTTCATAGTCTTTATTCTCTGATGTCTATTGAATGACAGTATCAGTGAAACCTCAAACTGCTCATTTTTGATAGGGCAGCTGTTGTGCACTTGGATATGACTTTTTTTTTAAATCAAATTTCCTATTATTTGCATTTATATAGTACTTTTCTTCTAATGCTTTTAAAGCAATTTCAGCTTCACAATACTTGGGTGAATTGGATGAGAAGAAATACACTTCATTTTGAGGTTGAGATAAAAGACAGAAATTGTCAATGGCTCTCCTTAACAGAACAGAGTACAGTGGGCATTCCATTTTCCCTGCACCGATTTCCTTAGAAGCCTCACAGAGAAAATTATGAAAGAAGGGGCTCTGGTCTCAGGATCTAGATACTCTGAGGAAAGGGTCCATTGATAGGCTTTAGGGCTCCTGTCAATTTCCTGAGAGAATGTACAAAATATGGTTCCCCCTGTGCATTTTAGGCTAAGGGTTTGCAAGTATTTATTAGAGTCTCATAAGGCTTAAGGACCATTGGCCTTGTGTAGTACCCTCAAACCTCTGGTACATCTGAGTCAATTGGTATGTTTGTCAAAAATTCTGGGCCACTTAGAAATTGCAAATCAGTAAGTTTGAGGTGGAGCTGTGGGACCTGAATTTTAACACCAAATGATTCCGATTCAGGTGAACCTAGAGAAACATTGGCCAAAACCCTTGAGGAGAGTCAAATACATAAGTGACTGATTGGAATCTATGGAAATTATTGTTTTAGATTGTGGAAGAGATTAAAGCGTAGAGCCAGAAATGGTGCAGAGACTATAATAGTGGTATAGAACACAAGAAATTTTGTGATATGTCTTCAAATAGAATCATATTTCAAGAGAAGCTAGGCTAGGTCTTTGAGACTGAATGATTTAAAATGGAAACTAAAACACCTTATTGAAGATTTTAAAAGATCCAGAACAACAATGCTAGTTTTTTTTAAAACTTTTTCTTATCTATTTCTTAGATGAAAGCTTCTGACTTTTAAGTCCAAAAAATAGGAGCTGCTGGCAGAGAACAAATGCTTGATGAAGTCATTAAATATCAGCTATCTGGAAATTGAAATCCTGTCATTAATTAGAAGTTAAGAGACATAAAGCAAAAAAGACCATTTCATTGCATTACTGTGAGAAATGAGTTAGCTGGACATAGGTCAGTTCTAAAGCAGCAACTTATTTTTGGGATTTTTCATTTTTATAAACCCATGGGAAAATAAGATAAGTAGAGGGATTTTATTTTGTTGAAGAGAACACTTCTGTTTCGGTATGTTTGATGAGAAGTTCTATGAAACTATTACTCTAAATACAGTCAGACCTGAACTGGGAGACCATCCAGATTCACTGTTAACTGATAGGTTGACCAGCTGGAGGAATACAATTTATCCCACCCCCTACCAAATCTTCACACTTTTTTCCAGAAACTACTCATGTCAAAGCCTGACAAAGTTCTCTTATTACTCTGTCATCATCTATGCTACCAAATATACTTTGATGTGTATGGCACCACACTTAAGGAAAATTGCTTCATGAACTTTTATTTAAAGCTATAATAATGTTAGCTCTATGCCTTCTTTGCTTGTTACTTTGTCATTTAGTTTGGTTGTAAGAATATGATGCAGGGGTGAGTCAATTGCTCTGAAACCTCACTGCAATCTGTAAAGTACTATATTCGTAAAGTACCTTTTGGGAAGTACACAGTGTCTTTTTGAAGAGATTCTTTTAAAATTTAACAGAGTGTTTTTCTATAAATGTATTGACACACACTTAGAGCACAGAATACTGGAGCCTGGCAGGATCTTTTGAGAATACATGTGCGTGGCTGATGAAACGCCATGATTTATTTGGAAAAAGCTTTTAGGAAATTTAATTGCATTAAAAGAGAAGTGAGGTTTCTTTTGCAGGTATAATATGCTTTAATGTAAAGCTGTAGCAAATTATCTTGAAGAGAGACTTTGAAGAAAATAAAGAGGGGTCTTGTCTAAAAGAGTCTCTATCCTTCAGGTTGGCCTGAGCCAACTGAAGCCATCTTTCCTTGGTCCAGTTGTTTTGTGATTCTGCTCCTCTTCTTTCATCCTCTCAACATCCCCTGTAGCTCTGCCCATCTACCCCTGCCCACCCACCACAGGCCTCATTCATTATTGCATTGCCAGCACTAGGAAACTACCCACCATCAGGCTATATAGATAATTATTGAATGAATTTAAAAATGCATAAAAATCTCCAATAACTTTTCATCAACCTCTGGATAAAAGTCAGTGTTTACAATGACCTACAAAGCCCAGGCTGATCTGACCCCTGTTACTATTTCTGACTTTATCTATTAATGTTCTTTTTATTCACTCTGCTCCACCTATACAAGCCTCCTTGTAGTTCCTCAAATAAGCCAGGCCTACTTCTGTGTCAGGGTCTTTGCACTTGCTGTTTCCTCTGCCTGGAATCTCCTTTCAATTATCTATCTCTATCTTAGAGGCTTCTTTCTCACCTCTAGATCTTCTCAATGAAATCTTCTTACTTCTTATCCCTTATTTCAGATGTCTATTTATTGTTTCTTAATAGATTACCCTAAAAGTTAGTGGTTTAAACAGCAATTATTTATTATTTAAGGTAATTCTGCAGGTAGATAGATGTTTCTTTCCTACCTGGGAGCAATTACATTCAGCTGAAAGCTCTGCTGGTATATCTCAGTTCTCCTCTCTACAGGATGACTCATCTTCCAGCGTCTTTCCTTGTGGTTCTCTGCTCCAGCAGAATAGTCAGGTCTTGCTTAAATCATGGAAGGTAGCTCCAAAGTAGGAGTGTTCCAAGAGGATAGGCCCCAAGGTGATGGACTTACCAACTTCAGCTTACATCATACTTGCAAATATCCCGTTGACCCAAATCATTCACATGGCCAAGGCCAGCATCAATGTAGGAGATTACATAGGGTGTGTGAACACCTGGAGGTATGGTTTCTTGGAGAAATAAGTTAGCTGGACATTGGTCTGTCAGCTGTCTTGGAGGCTATCAACCACTGTGCTCTCTAGCCCCAAGTGCTTCATATCCCTCACACCTGCAAAGTTTACTGACCACCCTGAAGACTCCTCAGAGTCTCATTCCATTGAGGCCTCCAGTTTAGGCTTGAGGTTTAAGATGATATCATTGAGATTAGGTCTAGGCATAACAATTCCTCAGGTACCATTCCTAGAACTGTGGCTCCCTAGCTATATTTAGTTAAAGCTACTTGTAACTGAATCAAGATCTTTCTTTGCCTCTCAGCTCCAAGGTTAAGAATGCAGCATATGTGGGGTGCCTGGGTGGCTCAGTTGTTTAAGTATCCGACTCTTGGTTTCAGCTCAGTTCTGATCTCAGTATCATGAGATTGAGCCCCCATGATGTGCTCTGCACTCACTATGGCATCTGCTTGAGATTCTCTGTCTCCCTTTCCCTTTATCCTTCCCCCACACACTCTCTCAAGTGCATGCTCTCTCTCCCTCAACTAACTAAATAAATCTATAAAAAAAAAAAAAGAAATGTAGCATATGTCTTCCTTTCTAGTGGTCCGTAGGATTTAGTATGCTTACCTTCAGGCTTTCTCTTCATATATAATTTAAAGATTTCCTTGCTCTTCTCTCAAAACAGGTATAGAGGATCTTACTGTTAAATTGTAGTTCTTCATCTTGATAATTGCCAGTTTCCTTTTTTACTTTCTCTTCCTAGACATTTCAGTTACCTTTTCCCTAAAACTGCATATATATTAGAAACACCCCCAAATTTATTGAGTTATGTCAATAGTAATTCATTATTTATAATTTTTTCTCAAATGTGTCTGTATGTAGTGCTGTAAAGGTGCATCTTGGTTCTCCTCCCTCATCACCATCCCCATCTTGGTGTCATCATCCAGGCTCTATGCATGTGGCCTCTTTCTCCAGAAGGATAGTCTGAACTTCCCTACATCATAGCAGCTGTATTCCAACAGAGCCCACATAGAATTCTCAAGGTTTTATAAGGGCTAGGCCTGGAGCTGGTGTTTCTGCCTCTTCTATTCATTAAAGCTAGTCATGAGGCCAGTTCTGATTCAAAGAGGGAGAATATAGACCCAATCTTTTAAGGAGAAGAGAGTGAATACAGAGAGAGGAGGAATTGTTGGTGGTCATCTTTGGGGGCTATCTGCTACATCGATTCTTCCTGGTTTTATTTTCTCCTAAGCTGTTATTCTGTATTTATCTTGTTTATTATCTGTCTCCTATACTGATGTAGTGTTTAGAACATTGGGGAATTTTGTCAACTTTATTCACTGCTGCATATGCCCAGATTATTGCCTGTCACAGAGTAGGTTCTCATATATTTTTCTAAATGAATGCTGAGTCCTCTAAACATCCCCTCTGGGATAATTTTCCAGTTCTCTTTACCTGGGCATTTATTATCTATGTAGTCCCTCATGTCAGATTTGAATACACAGTGTTAATGTGCATTGTATCTTCTGTGACTGTATCTTTCAGAGTTAACTCTGGCATCATTAGATTCTTTGCCTTGTCTGAGTCTTCTAATATGGAATGATGATGCACAATATGATGTCAGCTTGGATGGCTGGGCCTAGGGTCACTTCAGAGTGCTTTTGGTCTGCTTTGTCTCCACATATTCCTGGATGGTCATTATAAAGACTGATCCTTCCATAGAGTCAATATGCTGGGAAAGTGACACTTTCTCCTATGTGTTGGGGATGTCCCCAGCCCCTCCCCACACAAATGGTTACATCCCCCACAAACACACACGAACATACACACATATATATATCACATATAAATATGCACACATATATCTCTACATTAAATAATATGAATGTATATTTAAGACGTGGATGGGAAAAATAGAAGTAAAAGACACACATATTAGATTTAACATCATGATAAAGTATAGAAATATCCCATACTCTGAGATTCTGAAGAAACCTAAATGCTGGCACCTGATCATATTTGCCAAATAGGAAAAATTCAAAATTTTCTAGTATTTTTAGGATTAGGAAAACCAAAAGCTGATGTAAAATGATTTATTTTTATTGACCTGTGTCTTTTCTTTCTTTACTCCATTCCACTGTAATTTTTTCTCATTCCTTTTCATTTGGCTATGCCTTTCTCCAGGTTACAAAAATTTCTTGGAGATTTCATTGGAAATGTAGTGTTACTTTCCTCAATTTCTGCCTCTAAGTTTCAGTTCTCCAATGATATTTGATTTGGCAGTATGTGATTGTTTTAACTCTGATTTTATTTGGCCTGTAACTTCCTGGTGAAATCTTTGCAGCAGGGAATTTCCTGTTGCTTTGATACAATATTGTGTTAGAAGTAGAATTAGCCATACAATGGGCCCATTTCAAAATGCCATTAATTTCAGAAACCACACATACAAATAAATATGCCTAATTTTTTTCAAGTCACACCTCATGTGATAATGAAAGATATTTGGGTGACATATGAAAATCATATTAATGGATGTTTCATCTAGTGTCTGTGGCTGGAAGTTACAAATGAATTCAGTGAATACTACTTGATTTGTTGTGCAGAATGAAAACAACTATTGTTTGCTTATAGGGTTTCTGTTTAAGCAAGTGAATTATCAGAGGCATGAGACAATTGCTGGCAGGATTTTCTGGGTGAACTTTAAAATAAATAGGGAGATGGAAGAAAGTGAAACATATAAAGAGATATTTAACTATTACACTCAAAGCAAATGTTGAGAAAGAAGATGGAAGGGTCCTGAAATATATCACGAGACATTTATGAATTATTAAAAAGAGAACCATAATATTGTCATCCTTTCATGTCAAGAATAATAAAATAATAGTATAAATTGACAGCATATATAGACAGTGGCGCATAGCAAGTGTCCATTGAGAGGGGAGCCTGAGAAGGTCTCCAGGCTGTGCAGGAGAGGGAGAGAGGAAAATTATTCCCACAGGGGTGCCAGCCTCTTCTGCTCTACTCCCCACTCCCTGGCAGGAAAACAGGCCTGATTGTCAGCAGCTGCAGGAGCGCCTGACTTAGGAGGCCTCTGCCCTGGGGATGGCAGGAAGGCCCACGCCTGCAAGGGGAGCCAGTGTAGAAGCCAATCCTGCCTTGTGGTCTGTACTGTTAGGAGAAAAAAGAAGGGCACTGTGGCCTCAGGGTGCCCCTCACCTGGCTGCTTCCCTGGTGGGCATGCCATGAAAGCTGAGATTATATTATCATCCTTTCATATCAAGAATAATAAAATAATAATATAAATTGAGAGCATATATAAACTTCTGGAGGAGAGTAGAGGCAAAATATGATTGTAAAATTGATTGCTTTTCTGAAATAAAATTAGGGGATACAGGCACTTAAGTAGATAAGAATATTTAATCACATTTTCTTTGCTAACAAGTTCATATCTCTGCCTATTTGTTTCTAGAAAGACAATTTACAAACTTGCTTACAAGTCAAAGTAAGAAGAATCACTAAGTATCCTCCATCAGAACAATTTTGAATATTGCTCTTTCTTATCTACCAAACTTGATTTAAGGAATCAAAGTTTGGACAAAAAGGCTAGAGTTTTTCCTCTATTTTTACCTATTGAATTTTGTGTGTTTGAACACTAACATTCCAATGAAGGAGAATTATAAAACAAGGAAAACATGCAGCCCACTTTCCCTAATAAAGTTTATATAGTCTTAAGACCCTTTCAGTCTGTAGAATGAGAACCTCCTCTCTCATTTTTTTATCAGCAGAAATGGCCTTGTGGTATTCTGATCAGTCTTTTGGCCTAGACATTGCCTCATGTCTGGTGGCAAAGACCTATTTGAACTGGAGGTTCAGATATATGTCCTCTCTGGGATATAGTTACAGTTTGAGCAGTTTCTGGTCATGACGAAGAGTGACCTCAGATTTGGAGAAATCAGGAGAAAAGGGAACATTGCTTCAAGAGTGTATGCTGTTGGGAAATGCTCTTATCAGTCACGGAAAATTCAGGGAGAAAATGGAGTCATCATTCATAATCATTTGTTGTTGGAAGACCCCTATATATATGTTATATACATATGGCACTCTTGAGACACTGAGAAGAAACGTCTACTCACACTTCTGCCCTTTTCACTTCTAAAACTGAAATAACCAGGACATCTCGGTGGCTCAGTGGTTAAGCATCTGCCTTTAGCAAAGGGTGTGATCCTGGAGTCCCAGAATCCAGTCCCTCTTTGGGCTCCCTGCATGGAGTCTACTTCTCCCTCTGCCTATGTCTTTGCCTTTCTATCTCTCTAAGTCTCTCGTGAATAAATAAATAAAAATCTTAAAAGAAATAAAAAATAAAATCGAAATAATGAGAGATTTGTTATACTATTTTCTTTTGGAGATACATTTACATGGGTTTTGTAGAAATAAAATTCTTTGTTAGCAACAATAAATGTTGCTCTTTTCATACTAAGGCTGTTAATTTTTACAATAGAAATATTAATTTAACATAAATATTTATTTTCTAATTATAGACTTAATTCTTGTCATTAGTAATCTATAATGCATAGAAAACATAAAATAAATAACAATGATCTTTAAGCCCTAAATCTAGATATAAGAGGTGTTAAGACTAGTACATTTTCTTCTAATATTTTTGAGTGCGCACACACATACTTTGCATAGTTGAAGTTATACTGTCTATATTTCTTACATATTGCACTGTTTTTATTCACTTTATATTATGGACACTTTTTACATCTTTAAATGCTCTCTGTAAACATCACTTATAAAAGCCCAATTATATTTCAGCATAAGATTTATCATAACTTATTGAGCACTCTCTAATAAGGGAGTTGGATTTTTTTTTAACACTGAAAGCAGATTTATTGAAACAAATGATCCAAAAATGTGAAATAACCATGCCAAAGACCCTCCACGAGACATGGGAGGACATAGTAGGAACATGAAGCAAGAACAAGAAACCAATAAGAGAGAAATGTAAGTATAAAAAATATACTGAAGTAAATAATGAGATAAATGGCAAGATAAATTTGAAGAAAAATGAAATGGTAAATTAGAAAATCAGACGGAGGAAACCATAGAAAATATAAAAGGAAAGTGTAAGGATATTAAAAATAGACCATAGGTAGGACAGTATCATGTCCTAGTAAAGAAGGAGAATCCATAACTTTGCCTGGAAAGTAAAGAAGAGAATCCATAACTTTGCCTGGAAAACCCAAGAAAAGCTTAACTCTTGAACCGAGATTGGATTTATATTAAATTTTTGTAAGTAATAATATTTTAATGCATAAATATTTAAGTGTATTTTGATAATTTTCTTAGATTTTACTTTTAGAAGTAGAAATATTGGTTAAAAGGAGTAAATATTTCAAAATTGTTCTTGATATCTCTTGTTAAATTGCTCTCTGCAAAGATTATAATACCAATGTACATTAATGAGTACTAATGAGATCCATCTTATCAAGTCATTGGCAATGGTGAATATCATCGGTACCTGAAAAATCTTGTGGTTTAGCTTTTTCCATTGAACATTTTTTTTTTTTATTTGTCACCCACTTACATTTCTGCTTTGTGAATTGTTTATTGCTGTTTATCTGTACATTTGTTTATGGAGACTTTAATGTTTTTCATTATCAAGAATGTTAATTTCTAAAGGTAAAGTTGTAGCTCATGTACTAAATTTAATTTTAGAGAAATTCTAGGAATTCATCTAATCTGTCCATTAGTTAAACAGTTCAAACACTCTCTACCATCTTTACAAATATTATGATGGAAAAGTACAGGTTGCAATGATCATGTCATTCTGCTTGTCAAAAGTCTTTAATAGCTCTTTAGCACACAGAGTAAAATCCAAAGCTCCCTAAAACATAAATACAAGGTGTACTTTCATTTTTTCCCTTACTATACTATTCCTCTGTCTATTAGTATTCTTCACCTCTTTCTGGACTTCTCCTATCTCCATTAAACTTAAATCTCTGTCATATGAGAAAGACTATTTTCTGTTCTTCAACTTGCTCCATATAGACTCTCTCTGTGCTATTAAATCTATCTGAAGCTTGCATCTGTAACTCATTTAAGGCAGCTTGTGTTCACCTCCTCAGTAGGCCTACCCAGACATCCTTCAACCGGAAATAACCTCTTCCCCCTCATCATACTTGGTAAATCTATTAGAAAATTTTGCATTGGGAGTAGCATTGATGCAGCTGAACAGTGGAGAACTCGTGTCAGGTATCATTAGGCCTCCTTGAAACCCTTCACTTCCTTGTTTTCTATTTTTCCCAGCCCCTCTTTTCTCTATCCCTGTCCCTATTCTGTTTGCCTTTAATAGTCAATGATTCTATTCTCATAACCATATCAATTCCTCTTTTCTGTTATCTTTCTGTTGACCTGGCAAAATCACAAATCTGGATGAATCCAATTATCATTTTTACTTGTGTACTAGGTCTATTGGCCACATGGGAAAATCTTGCAACTCAATGGGCTCTTAAAATTTCTTTCTTTCTGCAACGATTATTTCAACCCCTCCCCCCTTTTCTCATCTCTCCACCTACCTCTCCCTATTTCCTCTTAGAAAATAACATTGATTTTTTCTGCTCTACAGAGAAAATAGAAGTCACCCTGCGCCCCAGGTCTTGATCTCAGGGTTGTGAGTTTAAGCCCCACTTTGGGGTCCAAACTGAGTGTGGAGCCTACTTTAAAGAAATGGGGTGGCTCGGTGGCTCAGTCAGTTAAATGTCTGCCTTCAGCTCAGTTCATGATCTCAGAGTCTTGGAATTGAGCCCTGCGTTTGGCTCCCTGCTCCGTGTGGAGTCTGCTCATTCCTCTCCCTCAACCCCTTCCTTACTCCCACTCATGCTCTTTCTCTCTTGCTCTGCTCTCTCTCTTAAATAAATAAATAAATAAATAAATAAATAAATAAATAAATAAAATCTTGAAAAAAGAAAAAAGTAACCTTCACACAACCTCTTTCTACTGTATTCTTTGTCCTTGACCGTCTATAAGATTTTGTCATTCACAGATGATACCCGAGATTATACACCCATATGAAATACTATCAATCAATTCCCAAACTCCTTGCTTTACATGTGTATTATTTTTTAGCTGTCATCATACATTGCTCCTCCATTCACACCCAAAATTCTTAAAAGATGTTATCCATAATTTTCGTCCGTGTATTCTCACCTTGTCTTTACTGCTGAATTCATAACAATGCATTCCAGTCTCTGAATCCCCAAATATACCTAAATTAGATTTAACAAAGGTTTCTGTGTTATTAAATGCAGTGGGAAAACATCAGTCATAATTTTGTTCATCTGGGGTGACATTCTGCTTTGTTAATCAAATCCTGCTTTCTGAAACACTGTCTTCTTTTGGCTTCTGGGACAACAATCTAGCAATATTCCTCCTCATTTACCATTGTCTTTATTGGATCTTTCTCCTCTTGACCCTTAAGTTTCAATGTTCTTTGGGGCTCTTTCATGTTCTTAATCACACAGAATTTCAGGGAATCTCATTTACTTTCATGGCTTCAATAACCATTTATATGCTGATTTACCCTTAAGTGTATTTCTTGCCTGAGTTTATACCTATATATCCAAATCCCTCAGGATATTTCCACTTGAATACGTTTTGTCAGGAACTTCAACATCAGCATGCTTATAACTGAAATCATCATTCCATCTTCTCCCTCTTCCTATAGATTTGCCCCCATTGCATTCTTTCCTGAGTCTTTAGGATTATCTAGTTTTTTAAGTTAGAGCCTTGGGATTTATCCATTATCCTTGTCTTTAATTTTCTATATCTAATCTGTAACAAAATCTCATGCATAACTTTTAAATATCTCTCAAATACATCCATTTCCTTTTATTGCCACTACTGTCATCCTGATTTAGGCCATCATCATCCTTTTACTGGCTTAGAGTAATCACTTCCTTGCCGTGAGTCTTACTACTCTGTCTCCGAAGCCAAAATGATCCTTTGGATGTCACATTTGATCATTTTTCTCTCATGCCTAAAACTCTTCCATCCCTTCTATTTGCCTTTAGGTTAATGGCCCCAAACCTTAAGATGTTAAGATTACCTTAAAGCCTTTCAAGACCTGCTTTGCCTTCTGTTCCAACAACATTAGGCTTCGTTAAAATACTCCCTCACTACTCTGGGTCTTTGAACACACTCTCTGCTGGAACAAGCTATCCCTTCCATCTAAGACTTGTTTACTACTCGTACTCCTGGCTCTATTCACATAACAGGTAGGACATAAATGTTTATGAAACTCATCTGCCAAATAGGGGCATCTCATTTAATGCTGAGAAGGGGATTTTTCTGACTCTTAAATGAATAAAAAAATATATTATGTGTAGTGCCTAAAAACATATTCTGTGTAGATGCTCACCGGTTAGAAGTTATTTTCTCCAACTTGAGTAACCGAGAAATTGGAGTGGATCTCTTTCACTAGATTGGCAAGCCTCCAAATGCTTTTATTCTCTGTGAGTTTCAGGACTGTGCTTTTAAATCTAGTAATTTGTAGTAATTATAATGTTGTTTTTTTAATGAGAATATTGACATAAAGAGGTGTTACCATTTCTGAAATGATCCTCAGAATTTTTTGACTATATATTTATTATATATTATTGTTCCATTCTTCCAAAATTCTTAGAAATTCATTCTCACTGACAAAGATGTTTTTGGGGCCCATTATGACTATGTCCATTATGACAAATGTCCTATTTTTTCATTCAAAAGGCACATTGGAGAAATTAGATATATTTATCATATAAAAGGTGGTTCTATTTCACATCACCTAAAAATAGGCAAATACATAACTTTAAGGCAGATGCCACAATTGTGTGATATAAATAGCTATCATTTGAGATTTATAATTGCATCCAAGCTATTCAGTACATATGAGTCATCAGTAGAAGCCTGTGTTTTAAGAGATATATATGTAAAATATCACTTTACTGATCTGATGTGGGAACAAGCAAGAATTTAATCATAAAATGATTACTTGTGTAAATGCTCAGTTTTAGGTAAAATGATGCAGGATGCAATTCATATACATGATTCAAATCCCATAGATATCTAAACATAATTTTCAGAAAAAAGAAACCTTGAGATGTTTTTCCAGGCTGTGATGCAGTAGCAAGTTCAAAAGTGAAAAATCTCAATAAAACATAGTATTAGTTCATGTTGTAGGACAAAAAAATAGCTTGAGTAAATTCAGCCCTAAACAATTGGATTTTATTAACTGTCTTATATGGGTGGATGCAGGTGTGGTGGACCATTAGACAAGCATCTCTGAAAGTACCCAAGACGCTGTAAAACCATCGGGGAAGGCTGAAAGTAGGATTCTTCTCTCAAAACTGCAAAAGCAATGACGTAGGGAATTTATATGTGATGAAACAAACTCAAATTGTAAAGGGAGAAAAAAATCTCATCATAAGTTGTAAGCAGTTATAGACTAGGTCATGTGGGTATGCCATTGCATGATAATTTGACACTTTCATCTCCAGGCCACCTTTCAATACCCCCTTTTCAGATGAGTATAGTATTTTTCTCTTCTCTGCAGATATGTGAGCAGATATACTTCTCATTTCTAATGAGCACCAGATTCTCCCAGTGTGTAAATTAAGCTCTTTTGGAATCCACTACCAGGCCACAAGGGTATCATTCAGTACATTGAAGTAGTAATTTACTAAATGGGACCCTCATGGCCCAAAAGAGTTCATGTAGCTTCCCAAATGGCTACCTTAACCAGGCGGTGGTTTATGGTCTGGAGAACCTAATGAGTATTCAATTATACTATTACATTTAGAAAAGGAGACTCATATTTTCCCAGAAATTGTAGCTCAGCTTTATGCTTTAGCTCAGAGTCAGGTTATTTTTAGCTGCCTTATTCCCACCAGGCTTCTTCCTCTCTTATATTTTATATTTCACTTCTGTTAGGTTGCCTAAGTAGCACTCCCTTCCATCCAGTTAATGATTCTATTGGATATTAGTTACCATAATTGTTTCACTAATTGGCTTCATTTGAAACAATGATTGTTAGGAAAGGTGATAAACACTGAAAAGTCTATCACTTGGTCTCATTCATTATTCTTCCAAATCATTTCAATACTAAGTTTTCCACTTGGAAATTAAAAAAAAAAAAACACTTAAATTTTGATCAAGCCTTTATTGCAGCATTAACAGTATAGTATTTTCTGTGTAGGCACCCCGCTATTGTTCAGCAATGACCACTTCAGAATTATTTTGAACTTTTAAAAGATTATCTCTTTGAAATTTTTAAAAGTACAACAAAGAAAATTAAGTTCAATATTTTATGAATAATTAGCTAACTTAAAAGAATGTGACATTAGAATTTCACATCACTTTTGAAATTTTAAATTTGATCTGTTTTTAGTTCATAGGACAATATTGTTCATCAGTAGAAGGCTAAGATGCTGCCATTTCTATATTCTCTAGGTGGCAGCTTAGCTCCATCTTTAAACATTTCCCTTTCAGTATTTTTCTCACTGGCATTTCATTTAAAAACTGGTAACATAATGCACAACAACATGTAAAATGAATACAGCCAAACATGATCTGCCTGCCTTTAATGTCTTGACAAGGTTTTTCATGTAGCTTTGCCACACTGCTGATTTTAATGGAAGGACTTAGAGCAGCACTCCAAAAAGTGTTATTTACCATTCTCCTCATATGAAGGTCAATAACTGGATCTTTTATGATGAAGCTTTAGTTATAAGGCATCAACCTGTTTTAGATTTTGTACTTTTCTGCTTCGGTTTTTGAGCCACTTGCCATGCTATGTAGTCACATTTGAGATGTATTTGCTTCCCTCTATTACAGTTACATGAACATTTGGGTCTGAATGTCACAATACCTTTATTTTGTTCAGTTGGAGCCCAAGTGGCTTCCTGAGAATTATGAAAATAGGGGCTTAACTCCAGGATAAGAAATCACATTATCTTGTAGAGCAAAATCTCAAGTGGGAGGGAGTGATTTTGACCTTAAAGGGATATTTGGCAGTCTGGAGACATATTTGGTTGCTGTGACTTTAGGGTAGGGAATGCTATTAGCATCTAGTGGATATAGGCCAGGGTTTCTGTTAAACTCTCTCAATATAGAAGACAGTCCTCCACAACAAAGATTAATTCAGCCCAAAATGTTAGTGCTGAAGTTGAGAAATACTGTTGTAGAGAAAGGGAGCCAGAGTGGTATAATATCAAATCAGTGCAAATATTTAGTAATCAACACAATGAATTCATAATAGTTTACTGAAGGTCATAAACATTGTAAATATCCTTTGGAAAAATAACTTTTTTTTCACTAATTTAGCAACACATTTCTCACAAATCTTTCCATTTTCCCTATTAATCCTACTCATTGCTTTTCTCAAGTGGTTAAAAAAATAAACACCGTTATTGCTCACGTCTTATTTTGCATATCTATAATTCAGGAAATCTCTTTATGAAAAAGTTATATTTACTGAGTACATAGAGAATTAGTCTGCACAGTTGTCAATATCTATATGAAATTTTTTTTCTATTTTGTAAGTCAATTTTATTAAAACAGGTTTGAGATGTCTCAAGTTTATTAAACCTATTGACTGTGGGATATATTAATTAAAATTATTGAAAATCAAGGTTTGAGTATTCTGAAGTTCCTAAAGAGTTTAGTAAAAAGAAGCTACTTAATTTATCATTGCTAAGAGACTGTGAAACAATGACAAATTTGTTTAGCATCCTGAGACTTTGCTACAGATACAATTTATCATCATGTTTTGCCTGAAGAACTATTTTGTGACATAATTAAGAGTATATACCATCTACAGATTCATCAGGTATTCTGTTATTAATAGGCCAATATGGTAGATATTTTGGCTGCCCTATGCTCTCCTTAGATCAGTGATTTTTCAAATGGCATCTTATTCTAAATCCCCAGGTATAAAATGAATTAAATTTGCATTACTTTTATTGTTAGGGAGGGAGGACTGCCTTGCTTCTTGGAGCAGACACAAGGAAGGCACTGTCCCAGAAATCCAGCCTTCTGTTGAAAGTGGTTTGAAAACCATTGGCCTAGAGGAGGAGCATGTCAGGTGCACTTTAATCACTGAATTTTAGTTTTTATGGCATGTACGTGTCCATCTTAAGGAAACAAACAAGCAAAAAAAAAAAAAAGCAAAAAAAAAAAAAGGAAGAAAACCCTTTCCTGGCCTCACATCTCACATCCCCTCTAGCCGCTATCCCCTTTCTTTTCTCCATTTCTGCATGCAAGTATTTTACATCCCTCATTTCACGTTCTCACCTTTTATCCACTCCTAAAACCACTTCACCTGCTTCCAGTTCTACTATTCTACAGATACTGCTTTTATCAAGGTCACCAGCCATCTCCCTGATGATGATGGACACTTTGCTCTCATCTTGCTCCACTTCTTAACACCATTAACATAGTTGGCCCCTTCTTCCTTTTTCAAACACCCTCCTGGCTCTCCTTTTTCCTTACTGGCTTCCTTTGTACTTTGTCCTTAACTGTAAGTGTTGCAGTTCTTCAAGAGTAAGTTTTGAGCTCTCACATTCCTCTCTCTAAACTTTCTCTCTAGTTTATCTTCTTTCTTTTTTTTTTTTTTTTAAGATTTATTTATTTATCTGAGAGAGGGAGAGAAAGAGAGAGAGACTGAGCTAGTGGGGGAGGGGCAGAGGAAGAGGGAGAGAAGCAGATTCCCCGCTGAGCAGGAAGCCTAATGCAGGCTCCATCTCACAACCTTGAGATCACAACCTGAGCTGAAACCAAGTCTGACACTTAACTGACTGAGCCACCCAGGTGCCCCAGGTTATCTTATTATTTCTGTGATTTTAAATACCATCTATGTGTTGATAACTCCCATATTTTACATCCTCAGCTAGATCTCTCTGAGTTCCAGATCTACATATCCATTTGTGTACTTGAAACCTCTTCCTGATTGGCTCCTCTTCTCATCTGCTGTCCAGAGTCACTCCAACTAGAAACCTGGAGTCATGTTTTATTCACCATCCACATCCACCGTCAAAAGCTCCTATCTGTACTTTCTCCAGTCACATGCTACAGATCTCTTCACATCTTTCAATTTCTGTTACTGCTATGTTTAGCTAAGTCTCCATCATTTTTCACTTCAAGAACCTCCTAAATCATCTTTCTGTTTTTGCTTTAGCCCTCCCCTCATCCATTTTAGCCCTCCCCTCATCCATTTTCCACAACCAGCATGGTATTTTAAATAGCAAATGAATTATTTATCTTTCCTGCTTACAGTTCTTACATTTCTGGGGGTCTCTGGCCAACCCCTTCGTGGCCCTTGTACAATCGCTCATGATTATGGCTCGAGGGTGTGGATCTCTGGCCACCTCTGGCCGCCCGGCACTAGCCTCCTGCTTCACCTCCCTGGAAAGTCATTTTAATTTTTTTCTTTATTTTTATAATTGTTTTAATTGAAGTTGTGTGGTTTATTTCTTTTCACTTTGGTCATTTTTCATTGGGAGTGTTCCTCTGTGTTTCTTTAGGTATATTTGTTGCAATGACTTTGTAATTTGGTGATTTTTGTTGTTGTTATTTATTCAAAAGTGTTTTTTATAATAAATTTATTTTTTATTGGTGTTCAAAAAAATTGTACATAGAATAGAGTCCTATTTTACATAGAATAGAGTCCATACTCCATGCTATGGTGTGGGTCTGTCTGCTTCTCCTATGTCAGTTTCTGCTACTTCAGCTTCTTTCATACTGATGTTTTAGATGCACTGACCTGGAATATTGGAAGAAAGCAAGTTTTTTTTTTTTTTTTTTTTTTTTTACCTCCATGTCTTTATACTTACCTTCCTCAAGTTCTCTTCCCTGGCTCCTTGCATAGCTAGCTCATTTTCATCCTCCTCTTATCTTAAAAATTCTCTCTCTAATGAGTAGGTTTTTACTCTTCATTATCTTTTGATTTTATTTGTTTACCTGTTCATTTGTTTGTTGTCCAACTTATGCAAATTTAGGCCTCATGAGGACAGGGAACTTGTCTTTCTTTCTTGTCAGGAAGCTTGTAGGCACTCAGCACACATTTGATGTGTGTATCAACAAGTTATTGTACTAACTAATCATCAGATTACATAGGAAGGTCCAACATAATAGACTTGTACACATACCCTTGCCCTGTACATCTTGACTTTAAAAAGGAACAGATGACTCAGTAGGGGAATCTGATAGTTGGCGTCTAGTATTTGAAGATGTGATATGGAAAGCAGGATTAGACATGGGTTTGGCATCTAGAAAACAGAACTGAGAATATGGGTAGAAGTTAAATTTGGGACAAATAGTGAAATAGTAGGTGCTTGGGAGTTGGTGAGCTCTACTTCACTGCAGATGTTCATCTGTAGTCTGGATGACAACCAGTCAGCAAGTGGTGGCAGGATTTCTTGCTGGTCATTAGAACATGATCGAGGGGTTTCTAGGGGCCCTTTCCTCTCTGAGATGCTCGAGTTTTGCTGGTACAGAGGAATTCTTTATCTCCCAGCATTAATCTATCATTGTGATCCTATGGATTGTTCTTTTTCAAGTCACACGTTATTAGACGTCTTCTTAAAACCTCACTGTTACCTCAGAAATAATGCAGAAACAGAAGCTATTTTCTTTTTGTTTCTATTTTATTTGGGAAAGAAATGTTAAATAACCAAAGAATTAGATAGAAATTATCTTCCTGATGGCTTAATCTTTTAACAAACATATATTTAAAAAAACACAAATCAATATGTGCTTTTGGCATTACTTTCAAAGACCTTTCTACACTTATGTAAAACAGAATCAATAGGAATATACCTTTGTTTACTTGATATCCTTAAAAGCTACCATCATGACTGGAGCTGGGATAGTCAATTCTAAAATAACTCCACATATTACAGTTTGAACTTTACTTTTTAATAGCATCATTAACTTGCCAACATATCTCTTAATATTTTCTATGGAATTTCTTGTTTACCTTTAGTTAACAGCTAAATCATTTGATATGAGAAATAGTGGCTTAGAATTCTTCAAACATTAATTGACTGACTTTTTGAAATCATAAAATATCTTAGGCTAGGTCTTATCATTGAACACAGCATTAAGAGAGGCTAATCGTCCTTATTTAACTGAAGAAAAGTCACATCTCCAAAGGTTGTTTATATTTTCTTATCAATATACTAATCACACCCTCTTGCACGATTGGTGTGAATGCAAACTGGTGCAGCCCCTCTTAAAAACAATATGGAGGTTCCTCAAAAAGTTAAAAAATAGAACTACCCTACGATCCAGCAATTGCACTATTAAATGGTTACCCAAAGGATATAAAAATACAGATTGGAAGGGATACATGCACCTCGATGTTTATAGCAGCATTATCTATAATAGCCAAATTATGGTGACAGCCCATGTGTCCATCAACTGATATATGTATGAATAAAGAAGTAGCACACACACACACACACACACACACACACACACACAATGGAATATTATTCAGCTATAAAAAGGAATGAAATCTTGCCATTTGTAGTGACATGGATGGAGCTAGAGGGTATTATGCTTATCGAAATATGTCAGAGAAAGACAAATACCATATGATTTCACTCATATGTGGACTTTAAGAAACAAAACAAATGAGCAAAGGGGGAAAAATAAGAGAGGGGAGCAAACCCAATCAACAAACTCTTAACTATAGAGAACAAAACTGATGGTTAACCAGAGGATGGATGGGTGGGGGGATAGGTTAAATAGGTGAGGGGATTAAGTAGAGCACTTGTGATGAGCACTGGGTGATGTATGGAAGTGTTGAATCACTATATTGTACAACTGAAACTAATATGACACTCTATGTTACCTAACTGGAATTTAAAAACTTAAAAACCACAGCAAATCATGTAAGATTTTTCTTTATGTCATGTGATGCTATGTGACTCTGAAGAGACTAGTACAAGAAAACCTAAGTTCAGTCATCTGATATTTAAAACTGTGGTTTCTCATTAAGGTCATTTTCATAAGGTGTGGAATAAATAATATTTTTTTTTCAAATACTGTGCAATTACATGCTACTTTGGATGTTATGGTTGGGATTTACTCATGCTTTTGATGTTTCTCTGGCCAGTTTTCACCTGATAAAGTCTAGACCCCATAAAAAAACAATACTCTTTTAAAAAAAATGCTCTAGATAGTGTTTTTTTTAAAAAAATTATTTTCTTTGTGTTATCCATTTCTAGTTTCACTTTTTTGGGGAGAAGTGGATAACGGTGGGAGGGGCTGAGAGAGACTCTTAAGCAGGCTTCATGCCCAGTAGAGCCTGATATGGGGCTTGGTTTAATAATCCTGAGATCATGACCTGAGCCCAAAATCATAAGTTAGATGCTTGACCGACTGAGCTACCCAGGGGCCCCTTCAGTTTCACTTCTTACTTACTTTGGTTTCCTATTTTTACAAAATCAATGTATCAAGTATTTGTTGAAGCTTGCCATGTGAAGGACATTGTAGAATATCTTCTACTTCTTTACTGTAGTCTGTCCTTCCTTTGTTGTTATATCGATTGCAGGTGAAAGTAGTTTTGTTGAGATTCATAAGTTCTTTTGTTTTTGTCCTCTTTCTGCTATTTTTTAAAACTTTTCTTCCTCTTTTATTTTCTACTATGGCATTTTGAATTTATCCCTCTTGACCTCTTGGGAATCCTTTCCACCATAGTCTTTACTGTGAAGTACTATGTATTAGTTTTTCTCTTGCTGCCCTAAGAAATTACCAAAAATTTAATGGCACAAAGCAACACAAATTTATTATTTTGTAGTTTGGTAGTCAGAAGTCTGAAATAGTTCTCACTGAACAAAAAATCAAGATGTCACCAGAGCTCCATTCCTTTCTGGAAGTTCTTGGGGGAAAATTCATTTTCTTGCCTTTTCCAGCTTCTAGAAGCCATCTGCAATTCCTTGGCTCCTGGTCCTGTTACTCCATCCTCAAAGCCAATAATTATGGGCAAGCTTTCTTCATATTGAACAACTCCTCTTCTATGTCCCTCTTTAACTTTCAAGGACCTTTAGATGACATTGGGGCCACCTAGATAATTTACGACAGTCTCCTATTTTGAAGTCAGCTGATGAACGACCTCAATTTCTCCTGCAACCTTATTTTCCCTTTGCCATTATTATGCCTACCATGAATACCTGCCTCTCTATCTCTTGATGTTTGCAATGTCTCTTCCAGCTGAGTCACTTTCTATCAGTTGGAGGAGGTTGTCCTGTTCTTCTTGTTCTCTCCTGTGGTTTCCACATTTGTCTCTGGCTGCCTGGTTGCTGCTGACTCTGAATGATTATATAAAAAAATAAATATGTCTTACCTTTTTGAATTTAAAGTACATTGAAACCACAATTAAATTGCTTTGCTATCTAAGTAACTTTGAAAAAAATATGTAAAGATTGCTGACCACCTTTTTCTCCCTTTATTTGAATTATTTACAGTGGATCTGTTTTCTTCCTCTGTCCTTTTTCTAACATTTAAGTATTTTCATGCCACTGGAGAATAAAAAGGAGTATACAAACCAGAACCACTCTGAAAACATTTAAGTTATTAATAATTTTATTTTTATTCACTACTTTTTCACAATTTTTGTGGTTTATAAATGAATTGTACAAATGATTCATATGCATTCTTTGCTCATTTTAGTTTTGATATGAGCCTATAGAACTGTACTGCTGCCACAATCTTTGTTTTATTTATTTTATTTATTTTTAAAATTTATTTATTCATAGGAGACACACACACACACAGAGGTGGAAACATAGGCAGAGGGAGAAGCAGGCTCCATGTAGGGAGCCCAATGTGGGACTTGATCCTGGGACTCCAGGATCAAGCCCTGAGCCCAAGGCAGACGCTTAACCACTGAGCCACCCAGGCATCCCTCTTTCTATGTTTTAAAGCATGTTCATTCTTTATCAAACTCAGCACCCAAAAAACAAACAATCCAGTTAAGAAATGGGCTTGATTATTTTAAGATTTGTGTGGAATCAGAAAAGACCCCGAATAGCCAGGGGAATTTTAAAAAAGAAAACCATAGCTGGGGGCATCACAATGCCAGATTTCAGGTTGTACTACAAAGCTGTGGTCATCAAGACAGTGTGGTACTGGCACAAAAACAGACACATAGATCAATGGAACAGAATAGAGAACCCAGAAGTGGACCCTGAAATGTACGGTCATCTAATATTCGATAAAGGAGGAAAGACTATCCATTGGAAGAAAGACAGTCTCTTCAATAAATGGTGCTGGGAAAATTGGACATCCACATGCAGAAGAATGAAACTGGACCACTCTCTTTCACCATACACAAAGATAAACTCAAAATGGATGAGAGATCTAAATGTGAGACAAGAGTCCATCAAAATCCTAGAGGAGAACACAGGCAACACCCTTTTTGAACTCGGCCACAGTAACTTCTTGCAAGATACATCCACAAAGGCAAAAGAAACAAAAGCAAAAATGAACTATTGGGACTTCATCAAGATAAGAAGCTTTTGCACAGCAAAGGATACAGTCAACAAAACTAAAAGACAACCTACAGAATGGGAGAAGATATTTGCAAACGACATATCAGATAAAGGGCTAGTTTCCAAAATCTATAAAGAACTTCTTAAACTCAACACCAAAGAAACAAACAATCCAATCATGAAATGGGCAAAAGACATGAACAGAAATCTCACAGAGGAAGACATGGATATGGCCAACATGCACGTGAGAAAATGTTCTGCATCACTTGCCATCAGGGAAATACAAATCAAAACCACAATGAGATACCACCTCACACCAGTGAGAATGGGGAAAATTAACAAGGCAGGAAACAACAAATGTTGGAGAGGATGTGGAGAAAAGGGAACCCTCTTACACTGTTGGTGGGAATGTGAACTGGTGCAGCCACTCTGGAAAACTGTGTGGAGGTTCCTCAAAGAGTTAAAAATAGACCTGCCCTACGACCCAGCAATTGCACTGCTGGGGATTTACCCCAAAGATTCAGATGCAATGGAACGTCGGGACACCTGCACCCCGATGTTTCTAGCAGCAATGGCCACAATAGCCAAACTGTGGAAGGAGCCTCGGTGTCCATCCAAAGAATGAATGGATAAAGAAGATGTGGTTTATGTATACAATGGAATATTACTCAGCAATTAGAAACGACAAATACCCACCATTTGCTTCAACGTGGATGGAACTGGAGGGTATTATGCTGAGTGAAATAAGTCAATCAGGAGAAGGACAAACAGTGTATGTTCTCATTCATTTGGGGAATATAAATAATAGTGAAAGGGAATATAAAGGAAGGGAAAAGAAATGTTGGGAAATATCAGGAAGGGAGACAGAACATAAAGACTCCTAACTCGGGGAAACGAACTAGGGGTGGTGGAAGGGGAGGAGGGCGGGTGTTGGAGGGGAATGGGTGATGGGCACTGAGGTGGATACTTGACAGGATGAGCACTGGGTGTTTTTCTGTATGTTGGTAAATTGAACACCAATAAAAATTAATTAAAAAAAATAAAAGAAAAGAAAAGAAAAGAAAAAAGTTAAAAAAAAAAAAGAAATGGGCTTGAAGAAGACATGAACAGACATTTCTCCAAAGAAGACGTACAAATGGCCAACAAATGACATATGAAAAAATGCTCCACATCACTTGACATTAGGAAAATAGAAATCAAAACCACAAAGAGATACCATTTACTCCAGTAAGAATGGCTAAGATTAATAAGACAGGAAATAACAAATGTTGGTGAGAATGTGGAGAAAGGGAACACTCTTACACTGTTGATGGGAATGCAAGTAGATATAACTGCTCTGGAAAACAGTATGGAGGTTCCTCAAGAAGTTAAAAATAGAACTGTGCTATGACCCAGCAATTGAACTTCTGGGTATTTACCCCAAAGATACAGATGTAGTGAAAGATGAGACACCTGCACCTCAGTGTTCCTCAAGAAGTTAAAAATAGAACTATACACTATGACCCAGCAATTGTACTACTGTTTATTTACCCCAAAGATACAGATATAGTGAAATGATGAGACACCTGCACCCACCTGCTGTGGACACAGCAATGTCCACAATAACCAAGCTGTGGAAGGAGCCATGATGTCCTTTGACAGATGAATGGATAAAGAAGATGTGATATAAAATGGATTATTACTCAGCCATCAGAAGGGATGAATATATACCATTTACATTGATATGGATGGAAATGGAGCAATGTTATATTAAGTAAATAAGTCAATTGGAGAACGACAAATATCATATTGTTTCACTTATATGTGGAATATAAGAAATAGTTTAAGGGATCATAATGGAAGGAGGGGAAATAGAATGGAGAAAAATTAGAGATGGAGACAAACCATGAGAGACTCTTAACTCTGGGAAACAAACAGGGTTGCTGAAGGGGAGGTGGGTTGGGGGATAGGGTAACTGAATGACAGGCCTTAAGGAGGGCACATGATGTGATGAGCACTGGATATTATGCTATATGTTCGCAAATTGAATTTAAATTAAAAAACGTATGTTCATCCTATTTTTGTCTTGTTATGTATAAGCTAGGTATTTAATCCTGCACCATCTTTCTGAGGAAAAAGTTCTCTAATTTCCAGCATATAAGGCATTTGTATAGGTGATAAATTTGTTACTTATATACACTTGTTAATTCTTACCTAATTTCTCTTAGATATAAAGGACACAAGTGTCACAGGCCTAACCATATCTGTATCTTGGTATTTGGGATGCTGATATTTCTTAACATAAGGATAACATTTCCATTTATGACTTCTCTGAAACAATGAAGACCAAACCTACATGGAATTTTGAACTATGATCAGGAGCAAAAATCTTGGGAATTTTTGGAAAGGAAGTAATTTTTTTTGCAATTTAAATTTACTTTTCACCATAGGAAAGATATTGGACTATTTCAATTCATTGAGCTCCACCTGTTTCAAATAAACAGGTCCTTTATACAATCAATGAAGTCAAACAAAGCACTACAGTTTCTGAATTCAGAACAAATTATTTTTCATTGTAAAGGATGCATATCTTTGAAAAATAGCTTCTCTATTCATAGCAATGATGAAAGAATGACATCCTCCTTTTATTCAGTTATATGAATACGTTTCCTTTAAGACCCCATTTTAACATTGCTGACTCTTCAGGCTAACCTCTTAGGGTCAATTTAAGGGTATGAAATACATGTGTGCAAATTCTGTCACTAAACTGAGAAAACTCTTTGGGTCACTTTCTGTTCTCTGTGCACAAGAATGGGCCGAGGGCTTTTCATAAGTGAAATTGAAATATTTGTCTTTTTATCAGGACTTTTTAATTTGATTTAAGTAGATTTTTTTGAACCAAAGGAAAAAATTGAAAATAATTTCTCCAACATAATTCTGAGTTATGATATTGTACAGAGATCATTGTAAAGAAAGGAAAGAGTTTGATACAATGGATATTGGAGGCTTTACCTAAAAGTGCCAAAAGGTATCATTATTTGGTAATTTGCACCTGGTTCATATGGCAAACATTGTGAAGTCTAGAGGAAAATGTGAACAACAGAATCTCCATTTTTAGTTTTGATACTTTTGTTGCAGACCGACAAGAGCTAGAAGGTTCAGTCATTTATCTTGAAATAATGAGAGAAGTTTTTCCTTTCTGAATTAGTTAGAAAGTTGGTACTAAAACTGCCTCAGGGCATGGACTGTGAATCCATGTGTATCCACACCAAGTCATCTTTCATTTAAGTGTGTTTAATAAATCATCTTCCTAACTGGAGCTGGGGATATAAAAGTTCATGCCTCTGGCACAGCTGAAAAGGAGAAAAAGATCGGGAGCATGGAAGTTTTAAGAAATGTAATTTTATTTTCAACTTGGGTTTTCTGACATATAAGGAAAAAATGCTATTTAAAAAATATTGCTACTAGTATAAAAACAGTTGCTCCTAGATGGCTCAAATAACAAAATTTGAAAAGCTGAAGATGGCCTAGCTTTTGTCCAAGATTCAACAGATTTCATGGAGCAAATGTTGGACTGAAGCTTCATGAGGACAGGGTTAGGTGACCATTCATTGTTGAATGAATTAGCAAAAGTGGAAATTTTAGTTTCTTTTGACTCCTTTAAGTTTGAGATAAGTTTATTTGGATATAGGGAAGGACATAGATTTTGATACCTTTTGCTGAAGAGATTGGCCATACGTTTTTTGTTTTTTGTTTTTTCCATCAAGCTTGTGTGTTTTCTCTCTGGTTGGTAGTTTCACAGGATCTTGAAAACTTAGCATTTATTCACCAAACAGGTTTGTAAGCCATTCCTCAAGTTTTGGTAATTTTATGCATTCATTCAGTAAAGTAAACACATGTTGAATGCCTGCTATGTGCCAGGCAATGGTTGTACCCTAGCCTTATACATTTGTCTCTCTGCTCTTGGGATTATAGACCTATAAGCAGTTACAAATCAATATAGAGTAAGTGCTATAATATACTTAGAACAATGTGTCCCAGAAACATATAAAATATAGATCCAGATTTGAGATTTAAGGAAAATTTTTCTAGAAGGAGAAGCATTTGAGCTGAAACCTTAATTTAAATGTAAGAGAGCTAGAAGATAGGAGTACTCAAGTAGGCAAGCATGATAGATTTTGGAACTATAAGTGCTTGAGAAGCACTTTGGAGGAGAGAGTGGGGAGAGCTGAAGCTGTCACAGTGAGCAGAGGCCAGGTTCAGAAGGTCCTTGAAAGTCATGCCAAAGGGTTTAGAATTTATCCTTAAAGATTAATTAAAATAGGAAAAGTAATAAGATGCAAGAATGCTGAATAGTCATTGAAAGCTTTTAAGGAAAGAAACTATATAACCAGTTTGTATTTTAGAACACCCACTTTTTGTAGGGTGAGAAACAGGTGGAGAAGATTCAAGGCTGGTTGCAATAGCCTAGTAAGAGATAATCTTAACTTGAAGCAGAGATGTGGCTGTGGGGATTGGAGACTATGGGCTGGTTAAAGAGATCATTATGAGAAAGAATGTCCAGATCTTGGTGATTCATTGGACATGAAGTACACAAAAGACCAAGGTGTTAGTCCTAGGTGACTCCCACGAGTATTAATGGAATCTTAAGGAATCTTAATGGACTACATGGTACCATTTACTGAAGAAGGAGGACCAGGATGAGGTAGAAATATAGGTTCAGTTTCAGGCATGTTAAGTTTTAGGTACATGTAAGGTAATTGAAACTGTCTAGGAGGTAGTTAAATACGTAAGGCTAAAGCTAAGGAAAGAGATCTGAATGAAAGATGCAGGTTTGAGCATTATCAGCCTAAAGGTGGAAATGGAAACCATGGAAACTGATCTGTTTGCTCAGGATGAACATAAAGAGTCATATAGTGTGATCCTTAGGGACACTGGTTTTTAATAAATGACAGAAGAAGAGGAATTGGCCAGGGAGACTGAGAATGACTGAAGACATGGGTAAGAGGTATATCAAGAGTGTGGTGTTAAGTAATCTAAGGAAAGAAAATGTTTTGAGAAGGAAATGCTCAGTAGAGGCCATTCTGTCGTGAGTTGAAGACAGGATTTAATAATAAGGTAGTTAGTTGTCAGTACCTTGGAGGGAGCAGCCTTCTTGGAATGGTGAGGGCAGATTCTTCATTAAGAATCAAGAGAAGTGGGATCCCTGGGTGGCGCAGCGGTTTGGCACCTGCCTTTGGCCCAGGGCGCGATCCTGGAGACCCGGGATCGAATCCCACGTCAGGCTCCCGGTGCATGGAGCCTGCTTCTCCCTCTGCCTGTATCTCTGCCCCCCCCCCTCTCTCTCTCTGTGTGACTATCATAAATAAATAAAAAAAATTAAAAAAAATTAAAAAAAAAAAGAATCAAGAGAAGTATGTAGGTGGCAAGCCTGTGGAGAATGAGAGCTACTTCAGGGAAGTGAGTGTGAGGAGAGCAGAACAACATGGTGTTAGATAGGTAAGGGATCTGGGAAAGGCATATGTGGTTTTTATTTTCTGTTGTGTTTGTTTGCTTCTTTTAAGGAGTGAGACAGTTACGTGTCCAAATTCAGATGAGAAGAATTTGAAAATGGAGTAAGAGGGTGGGAATAGGGTTGGATAATTGAAAGAAAAAAGATCCCTGAGGAGGCAAGAGAGGATAGAGTCCCAAGAACAGCTGTACAGAGATGAGGGTGGGTCTGAATTTAGCCAAAGAAAGTACACTAGTTGGGGGATGGGATGGTGGGAGGATTTGCAGTTTGAAGAGCTTGAAAAATGTTTGTATGGTAGCTGTGTGCAATAGAAGAAAGCTAAAATACACACACACACACACACACACACACACACACACATACACACAAATTGCCAAGCAGCATGGAGGATTCAGTCCAAGTTGAATGCCACAAAACTATGGTAGCACAAAGAAGGGTATAATTTTTTTTTTCTCTCCGGCAGTGCTTAAGACCTGAGCTTAGGCAAGGAGATAGAAGATATGGTAGATATTTCTAGCTGGCTAGCAGTGAAATGCAACAGGACAAGGTAGGTGAGACATGTATAAGCAAGTAGCTGAAGAGGGGGACTAGGCACTTTTCTCTAAACCTTTTTGTTCTCATGTTCTCAAAAGAATTTTGAAACACTGGCTATACCTCTTGTATATTTTAAAGTTGAAATCTAAAAACATTTACCATAGGCTTAAAAATCATAAAAATAAGTAGTTGCAAAGGGTGTGTTTTTTTTTAATTAACTTTTATTGGTGTTCAATTTACCAACATACAGAAAAACACCCAGTGCTCATCCCGTCAAGTGTCCACCTCAGTGCCCGTCACCCATTCCCCTCCAACACCCGCCCTCCTCCCCTTCCACCACCCCTAGTTCATTTCCCCGAGTTAGGAGTCTTTATGTTCTGTCTCCCTTCCTGATATTTCCCAACATTTCTTTTCCCTTCCTTTATATTCGCAAAGGGTGTGTTTTATGGCTTATTTTATATAATATACACACATTAAATGTATTTTTATTCAAATTTTGGAGCTATAGATTTATCTCATTCAGTTTATAGAACATGTCCTTCAGATAATCAGGCATCATTGTTAAACTAATCAGCCAATCAGGGTTACTTTTCATCAGAAAATATATAATTTTATTTAAAAATTCATCCAGTCATAAATCTGCTTAACAATTTTCTCACCTCCATATCTAAGATAGGTTAATTGATTGACGGATGATTGATAGGTAGAGAGGTGGATAAAACAAGACACGGATGAATAGATAATTGCCTTGAATATGTCTCCTGAATGAAACAAGGTGCTCCTAAATATTTCTTTTTGTTAAACTACATTGTTTTGAATTTTTTCATTATGACATATTTATTTATTTATTTATTTATTTATTTATTTATTTATTTATTTAAAGATTCTATTTATTTATCCATGAGAGACACAGAGAGAAAAAGGCAGAGACACAGGCAGAGGGAGAAGCAGGCTCCATGCAGAGAGCCTAACATGGGACTCCATCCCAGGTCTCCAGGATCACATCCTGGGCTGAAGGTGGCGCTAAACCACTGAGCCACCCAGGTTGCCCTGAATATTTCTTTTTGAAGCTTTCTTTGGCTTTACTTTAAGAGGGAAAGTACACTCTAGCTTTGTTCCTATTTTTGATTTTTATTTTTATACCCTGGTACCATACACCAAATATACCAATAGAATAGGAGAGAGTGTATCTTTCTTTTGTAAAGTGGAAAAAAGGTGAGAAAGGGAGGAATAATTGCCAGATAGCAATTTGCAGGCAGGTCAGCTTTAGGAATAAGTTTGTGGAGGTTTAGAACTAGACGTTTTTACTCTGAAGGTATCTGCGCCTACTTAGCACTCTGGAAAGTCTTTGTGTCCATACCTCAGTTTGAAGGTCATTGTGGGCCAAAGCCAGGTGAAGGTGAGAGGTTGTGAGAAAGTACAAGAGTCAGGAAGCCTGAGATCTCCTAGTTTCAAGATCTGTAATTTTAATATCTTATGTTTAAGTAGTATTTTTTGTTTGTTTTGACATTCTGAGACTCCCTGTTGGTTTTTATTGAAAATGGAAATGTTGGGGCACATTTGGGTTTAGTATTTCTGTCTGGCAGAGTGTAAAGAGAGCAGGTTTTGGAGCCAGACATGTGGATCTGAATCCTTGTTCTACCACTTACTCACTGTGGCTATAGGCAAACCAATTATCCTTTCTGTGCATCAGTTTTCTTATTTGTAAAATTAAAATAATAGTATCTGCCTTGCAAATTGTTATAAGAGTTAGACATTACTGGTTCTTTTATTCAACAAATATTTACTGAATACCTACTATGTGCCAGGTGCTGTTTGAAGAGAGCATTTGGAACATAAGAATAAACCAATCAATGGCAATTAAATGGGATATGTTTGAGGGTAGAACACCTGTTGTATTCTTCTATGACACAAAGACAGTAATTACTGTGTGGAAACTCAAGGACAGTTGCAAATGTTCAGTGTTTATTTTTCCTGAAGCTCATAAAGCTCTCAAGACGAATCTACTTTTTTGCCTCTCACTTTTATAAAAATACAATCTTCAATAAGATAAAAACATGGCTCTTACAAATATGAGTCAATACCTGTCAGAGATTTTATCCAATTTATTATTAAATGCGAACCAATATGAGGGGAAAACTCATTCCAAGAACATTTGAGGAGCAAGGCTGTATATAATCCCTTAGAGAAGACATTAAGAAGTAAAAAAAAAATGTTGGAATAAATTACCGTGGTTAGATGTAAAATTGATAAGTGGCCCATAGAGCAACAAAATAGCAAGCTTTAGGATTATCTTTTTGCTATAGTCTGAATGTCTGTCTCTGGGCCCCCACTACCATTCGCATGTTAAAATCTTAATGCTGATGTGATGCAATCACGAAGTAGGGCCTTTTGGAAGTGCTTAGGTCAGGATGGTGGAGTTCTTAAGAACAGGATTGGTGTTTTTATAAAAGAGACCCAGAGAACTCCCTAGGCCTTCCACCCTGTAAGGTCCTATTGAAAAGACAGCCTACTATGAATCAGGAAGTGGACTTTCACCAGACATTGGTTCTACCAGCACTTTGATCTTGGGCTTCCCAGCCTTTGGAACTGTGAGAACTGTGAGAACTGTAAGAAATGACAAATTCTAAGACCTTCTCAAAATGTGTACATGTACACATGTATTGTCATGCACTCAATTAATACACCTAAACTTAGGCTTTGGGTAATGCCAAGATTCTAAAAATACTATATAGGTTAAGAGCAACAAAGAGATTTTTTTGCTAAGAAAAAAACTAGCAAATGGCAAAAAAAAGAAGCTTATCATGATACTTTTGGGGTGGTCCAATTAATCTCAGAAACTATTTCCCTATTACTGGTTACATGTGTTGTGCATTCCGTGATATATGATATGGAATAATAGTAAACACACAAGTATTGTCAATTTTGTGACATATTTGCTCAGAAATAGCTGTGCTTATTATCTCAACAACCTTGTAGTCAGAACAGACACATTATGCCTCTCATTTTAAGAATAAAAAATGTGATTTAGAAAGTGGTTCAGCAACAGGGCCAAGACTGTAAATCAATGCTGCTGTCTTGGCTGTAATCTATTTGACCTGACAGGCTGGAGATGGTTGTAAAAGCAGTCCCCAGTTTCCAGGTGAGTTATGTTCCTAAAGATCATTTGTAGGTCAGTTTTTTTGAACGCCACACATTTTCCCATAGAAATAGCAGAATGAATAAAGGTTATGTCTCCAGTCCTCCCTGCCAAAGCCTTTAACCCATGGCACATCCATCCTTCAGTGATACAGAGCCTCTTACTATTAATATCTTCTGAAGTATTAGTTCAGAACTCTGAACTCTGGTTTAGAATGTAGAGAGCACATTTTCCTGTGCCCTGTTTCCTTCTACTTCAGCACCAAAGCTGAGAATGGAGAACTCTTCCAGCTTTCCACAGTAGATGGTAGTTCTGGTGGGGGCTGGGTGGAGAGAGGCTCTCACATGGGCCATGGAGGGGATTTGATGCAGAATCTCTGGAGAGAGTTCTGACACGGGTGCCTGTATAGAACAGAGGCTGGAACTTTGTGGGTTGCATTTGAGGGGGGGAAGCTGAATGATTGGGTAGAAACCTGTGTTGATATAGGGATCCCTGGGTGGCTAAGCAATCATGTGCCTTCTCACCCAGGGCAAGATCTTGGAGTTCTGGGATTGAGTCTCCCATCGGGCTCCCGGCAGGGAGCCTGCTTCTCCCTTTGCCTGTGTCTCTGCCTCTCTCTTTCTGTGTCTCTCATGAATAAATGAATAAAATCTTAAAAAAAAAAAAAAGAAACCTTTGTTGACAAAGATGGGCTCCAGTGGTAGGCCCCTGGCAATGGGAGGACAGTCTAACTGTGCAAGTCGTGTAACAGCTCCTTAAATGAGATCCACAGAAAGCACAAAGTTCCTTTTTACCTTTTCCCTATCCAGTTTAGTTTATTCAACAAACTGGTTGCATTTGCTTAAATATCCTTATTGATTTTATAAAGTATATTGTCACTGGAATGGAAAATTAAGCAATATTGAAAAGCATCAAGAAAAATGTAAAAAAATCACACAATCCCTTTCATCCAGAGATAAGCATTATTAATTTAAAGGTTTTAATCAGAATCAGGGAAAATATTTCAGACATGACTCTAAAAGTCATTCCATAAACTTCTCAGTAAGGGAGTCTGGGGTCCAAGGTTCAATACTAATTTTAATTTCCTATCATTTTTATGGTTTCACTCATATACGGAATATAAGAAATAGTGAAAGGGGTTATAAGGGAAAGGAGGGGGAACTGAGTGGGAAAAATTATATAGAAAGACAAACCCAGAGAGACTGCTAACTCTGGGAAACAAACAAAGGGTTGTGGAAAGGGAGGTGAGAGGGGGGATGGGGTAACTGGATGACCGGCACTAAGAAAGGCATTAATGGGATGAGCCATTTTTTTTTTTTGAAAGATTGTAATATATTCTCTGGAAAACATTCAGCAGTACGAATTATACTTATGTTGGCAAATTGAATTTAAATTAAAAAAATAGAAACAATTAGGTAAAAGTAAAAAAAAAAAATAAAGCTGCATTCTAGTAAAAAGAAAAAATTCCCATCATTTCCCCGGATTAGGTATTGTTTAGGCTATCTCCAGTCTTCATTTTCTTATTTAATACATTGGATCATGTAATTTTTCCCCTGGACTTCGTTATTGTCTTGTTACCTTTTCTCAAATTGATATGTAAGAACTATTGAGCAGTAGAGGAAGATTCAAAGTCAAAAAGCCTGAGCTAAATTAACATGATACTTAACAGTGAATGAGGGCATGTGCTTATTTATCCATGTCCTTGCCAACACTAGGATGTATCAAATTTTTTTCTATATTGACCCATCTGATAAAGGGAAAATGTTTCACATTGTTATTTCCAAATAAGATTGAGTTTGTTTTCCAGGGATATGGACAGTGTTTCTGGTGTGCAAGTAGCAGTGGATGTCTTAAGTACTATGAGGGCATGGCTATGTGTGTGAACCCATCCACACTGTAAGGGAGGGAGTTTCTATGTAATCAGTATATAGAATTTGTGAAGGGGTGGGAAATTCTAGATACTGCCTGAACATCTGAAGTCATACCTGTAAATTCCCAACCCCCATATCCAATAGTGAAAAGTCCCTGGGAGGATGGCCAGGCAGGAGTTTTAGTGAAAACAAACAAACAAACAAACAAACAAAAAAATCACCCTTTCCTAACTACTAACAGTGGATCTATACTTAATGTTAGTTTACTCATCTGTAAAATGGGGATAATAATAGTGTTCCATCCCATTGGGCTATTGTGAATATTAACTGAGATAATACATATAAGATCATTACTTCAGTGCCTAGAACTTGGTAAACTCTCAATAAATTTTTATTATTAACTTTTTGTTTATAAAATAAGGGAATGAACTAAGCAATGTCTAAGGCCTGTGCCGGAGCTACATTTTCAGAGCCAAGATACTGAAAATGTATAGCTCTCTTTATTTGATCCATAAGTCAAAGAAAAATTGAATACATGGTAGCTTTAAAATGAGCAAAAATGAGCTGGGTAGTTGCTCCCAGTATAAGTTATATCTTCAGGAAAAATGAACCGGGTAGTTTGTAAATACATATAACATAACCTGTACAAAGTGGCTCTTACACAAAGACACAAACCACCAAACTAGAGCTGACCACATTTAAGGCCACCTATTAAGCTAAGCTTACCCTTTCACTGAGGAAGATAGGAAAGTAGCTCAAAACCTTGTAAGTAAATTCTGTAGTACATGAAAAACAGTTATCAATTGTCATTCTTTTCAGGCTTTACTGAAAATCAGCAATTCTGATGTAGAAGTCAAAGGTAAATATATGCAGTAATATTTGAAAAAAACCAAAACAGTAAACTTATCAGAGTTAGAGCTGTTGACCTGTCAATATTTAGTCCTTCCAAATCAAGTCTTTGTAAGCTTAGCTCAGTATAAATATTGAGCATTATAATTTTCCTATTTTAGGGGAATTTTGACTTCTAGAGTTATTTGTTTGACACTGGGAAACAAAATCCTTGATCCTAATGGAGGAACAGCCTGATAAATTTAGAATCCAGAATCCTAGAGTCTAAAGGAGCTTAGAGATCTAATGTTTTCTATAAAATTTCTAGCAGTGATTTAATCTCTGACTAAATCCTACTGAGAGCTATGATCATTGCTATAGGTGCTCACTGAAACTTCTGTTATCCTTCTCCTTTTAGGCACTTGGGGGTTTTATATTCCCCCATTTCTTTGAAATGAGACATAGTCATAGACTTGCTTTGAATCACTGCCAGGCAGGAACATTTAAGAGCCAATTTGAGATTCAAGCTGTTTTCTTGCCATGATGACTGTTGGAGACTTCTGTTCTGATAGCAATTTTGTAGGATGGTGGAACCTCTGTTATCTGGGGACTCTGAGTACTACAGTAAGCAGGGCCCCTGGTATTGAATAGGTAGTGTAAATAAGAAATATATTTTTATGTGTATGTAACTGAAATTTGGAGGTTCTTGGTTGCCACGGCACAAAACTAAACTAACTTGATCAGTACTTTGCAAAACTTTGTTTTTATGTAAGGCCCTTTTATGGCTGGATAGAAATGTTATTTTAACATTGTGTCTTATATGGAACTAAAATGTGATTTAATCTTTTTATGCTCTCTGAAACAGAAGAGAATTGCTACTTTTGTTCTTCCACATGATAATCCTTCAAATATAAGAAGATAACTATTATGTTCCCCATAAATTCTCTATCTGCAAAGAAAAGCTGTTTGTCTTTTGACACATTGTTTCTTGGCTTTTCACCATTCTGGCTACTCTCTGGATAACTTTTGTTTTTCCAATGTCCTATTCAAATGTAATGTCTAGAACTGACTATAATTCTTACCAAATTAGATACTGCAGGGAGGTATCATTGCCTGGCTTTTCTGAGGTTTGTGATGATGGTGGATTATGATTGTTTATAACAAGTGTATTATTTTAGACCAGGTTCAGAGCTGTCATTTTTAGTCAGGCACCAACAGTGGGTTTGGTTCAGGAAGGGTTTTAATTCTGCACATGAGAGAAATCCTATGGTATTGGTCTTTCTCTGCCTGACTTATTTTGCTTAGCATAATACTCTTTAGCTTGACTATGTCATTGCAAATGACAGGGTTTTATTCTTTTTTTGGTGGCTGAATAATATTCCATTTGTACATATATACCACATCTTTATCCAATCATGAATGGACACTGGTTGATTTTACATCTTGGCTACTGTAAATAATGCTGCAGTAACCATAGGGTTACATATATGTTTTTGAATTTATTTGGGTAGATACTCAGAAATGGAATTGCTTGGTTATATGGTAATTTTTTGAAGAATGCCTATACTGTTTTCCATAATGGCTGTAGAGCAGAAGGGTTCCCTTTTTTCCACATCTTTGCCAACACTTGTTATTTCTTATGAAGAAACCATTTCTGGGACTCTAAATTCCAATGAACAATACTTCATTAACATTCCTAATCATTTACATATTTATTATTTCCATATTTGCATGTTGGTTAGAGCTAGTTTCTCCTTCAGTAGAACATTATAGGTGCCAGCTGCCTTTGGTCCTCTAGCCACAAGAATATGTGCTCTTGCTCACCATCTTTCTGTGTCTTGGAGACCCATAGTTCACTCTTTGCATTCAGCTAAGAAGTATCATTAGGTTTGGATCTGGAAATTTGCCTCAAGGAACTGGATACTCGGCTCCATTCAGCTCTGGTCCTTCAAGGTCTTCTCAGCAAAGGTGAAAGCCACTGTGCCCTATGCTTTCTTCCAGAAACTCCTCCTCCCTCTACTAACCTTCTTTAAGATGTACAGTTAGACATATCTAACATCAGACTGGGTTTGCTGCCCTTCCTAAATCCACGTGCTTAGGAAATGCTGACTGCTTCTCTCTACTTAGTCTTTCCTCCATGTTCCAATTCATGATATTATTGCCATGTTTCTCCTCAGGATTTAGATAGTTTTCCATATCATACCCTCTCATACTTCCATTCCCATGTTACATGAGTTCATTTTTTAAAAAATTCTTTATTTAAATTCAATTTAGTTAACATATACTGTATTATTAGTTTCAGGGGTAGAATTTAGTGATTCATCAGTTGCATATAACACCCAGGGCTCATTACATCAAATGCCCTCCTTAATACCCATCATCCAGTTACCTACCTCATCCTCCCATTCACCTCCCCTCTAGAAACCCTCAGTTTGTTTCCTAGAGTTCAGCATCTCTTATGGTTTGCTGCCCTCTCTATTTTCATCTTATTTTATTTTTTCTTCCCTTCCACTATGTTCATCTGTTTTGTTTCTTAAATTCTACATACTAGTGAAATCATGTCTTTTTCTGATTGACTTATTTTGCTTAGCCATAATACCATTTAATTCCATTCATGTTATTGCAAATTGCAAGATTTCATTCTTTTTGATGTCTGAGTAATATTTCATTATCCATCCATCTGTTAATGGACATCTGGGCTCTTTCCATATTTTGGCTATTGTGGACATTTCTTCAATAAACATTGGGGCGTATGTGCCCTTTTGAATCACTATGTTTGTATCCTTTGAATAAATACCTAGTAGTGCAATTGCTGGGTTGTAGGATAGTTCTATTTTTAACTTTTTGAGGAACTCTCATACTGTTCTCCAGAGTGGCTGCACCAGTTTGCACTACCAACAGTTTAAAAGGCTCACCCTTTCTATGCATCTTCTCTAGCATCTGTTGTTTCCTAAATTGTTAATTTTAGCCATTCTGACCAGTGTGAAGTGATATCTCATTGTGGTTTTGATTGGTATTTCCCTGATGTCAAGTGATGTTGAGCATTTTTTCATGTGTCTGTTGGACATTTGTATGTCTTCTTTGGAGGAATGTCTGTTCATGTCCTCTGCCCATTTCTTGCCTGGATTTTTTGTTTTTTGGAGTATTGAGTTTGATAAATTCTTTATAGATTTTGGATACTAGCCCTCTGTCTGATAGGTCATTTGTGAATGTCTTCTCCCATTCCATAGGCTGCCTTTTAATTTTGTTCATTGTTTCCTTTGCTGTGCAAAACCTTTTATCTTGATGAAGTTCTAATAGCTCATTTTTGATTTTGTTTCCCTTGCCTTTGGAGACATGCTTAGCAAGAAATTGCTGTGACTGAGGTCCCAGAGGTTGTTGCCTGTGTTCTTCTCTAGGATTTTGATGGATTACTGTCTCACATGTAGGCCTTTCATTCATTTTTGAGTTTATTTTTGTGTATGGTATAAGAAAGTGGTTCAGTTTCATTCTTCTGTGTGTGGTTGTCCAATTTTCCCAACACCATTTAAGAAGAGATTGCCTTTTTTCCATTGGATATTCTTTCACGTTTTTTGAAGATTATTGAACCATATAGTTCTGGGTCCATTTCTGAGTTCTCTATTCTGTTGCATTGATCTCTATTGTCTGTTTTTTTTTAAGATTTTTAAAATTTATTTATGATAAACAGAGAGAGGGAGAGAGAGGCAGAGACACAGGCAGAGGGAGAAGCAGGCTCCATGCAGGAAGCCCGACGGGGGACTTGATCTTGGGACTCTAGGATCGCACCCTGTGCCAAAGGCAGGCGCTAAACCACTGAGCCACCCAGGGATCCCCCTGTTGTCTGTTTTTATGCCAGTACCATTCTGTCTTGAATTTATTTATTATAACTACTCTAAATATTTTATTCCTTGATACTCTAAATCACTGACTCCAAACTCCTGTAATAATTTTCTTTTTCATGATAGCATTTTCAGTTTCTGTCTTACATGGTTGCTTGATGTTTGCCCATTTGAGTTCATTCATGTAACATTCATAAAGCATTGTCTGTCATATCTTCAGAACACACAAAAAAATGTTGGTTTACTGGAGCACAAGATTGTCTCCTCTCTCTTGTACTCTATATAGTACTAGCATCTTGCCTTGTATATTATTTTCACTCAAACATTTGATGAAATAAATTTATTTGTGGACAAATGCGTATTGAATTATTTTGTCAATTATAGGATAAGGATAGGGGAATTTAACTTACTTTCAAATGAAGTGTTTCTATTAGTGTTATCATTTAGCCAAGTATTTCATGCTCCTTTACCATTAGGGTCAAGATAACATATTTTAGGGGGGAGGGGCAAGACGGCGGAAGAGTAGGGTCTCCAAACCACCTGTCCTCAACAAATTACCTAGAAAACCTTCCAACCATCCTGAAAATCTACAAATTCGGGCTGAGATTTAAAGAGAGACCAGCTGGAACGCTACAGGGAGAAGAGTTCGCGCTTCTATCAAGGTAGGAAGACGGGGAAAAAGAAATAAAGACACAAAAGGCCTCCAAGGGGGAGGGGCCCCGCGAGGAGCCGGGCTGAGGCCGGGGCGAGTGTCCCCAGGACAGGAGAGCCCCGGCCCGGAGGAGCAGGAGCTGCACCGACCTTCCCCGCGGAAAGGGGCTCCCCGGGAATTGGAGCAGGATCCCCAGAAAGGTGGGGATGCCCTCGGGCTCCCTGGGACAGTAACAGAGGAACTGCGCCCCGGGAGATGCGCCGAGCTCCCTAAGGGCTGCAGCGCTCGGCGGGGCCCGGAGCAGCTCGGAGGGGCTCGGGCGGCGGCTCCGCGGAGGGGGCTGCGGGGCTCCGGGAACAGCTCAGCGGCGGCGGCTCGGGCGGAGGAAGAAGCTCCGCGCGGAGGGGGCTGCGCGGCTCCGGGAACAGCTCGGAGGGGCTCGGGCGGCGGCTCCGCGGAGGGGGCTGCACCGCCGGGAGCGCGAATCCAACAGCGCAGGGCCCGGAGCACAGGGCGCCGGGACACAGCCCGGGATCCGGCCTCCCCCCGGGACAGGCAGAGGCCGGGAGGGCCCAGGACCCCAAGGACACTCCTGCCCCGAGCTGAGCAGATCAGCGGCCCTGCCCGGGAGCCTCCAGGCCCTGCAGACGGAGAGCCCCGGAGCTACTGCGGGAGCTGACTCCAGGGCTCCAGAGCTGCCCCCGCCACTGGGGTTGTTCCTCCTGGGGCCTCACGGGGTAAACAACCCCCACTGAGCCCTGCACCAGGCAGGGGCAGAGCAGCTCCCCCAAGTGCTAACACCTGAAAATCAGCACAGCAGGCCCCTCCCCCAGAAGACCAGCGACACGGACCAGTGCCAGGGGAAATCAAGGGACTTAAAGTATACAGAATCGGAAGATACTCCCCCGTGTTTTTTTTATTTTTTTGTTTTTGTTTTTGTTTTGTTTTGTGCTTTTTTTTCTTTCTTTCTTCTTGATTTCTGATTGCTTCCCCCACCCCACCCCACCCTTTTTTTCTTTTTTCTCCTTTCTTTCTTTTTCTTTCTCTTTTTCTTCTCTTTTTCCCCCTTTTTTTTCTTCTTTCTCTTTTTTCTTTTTCTCTTTTCTTTCCTTCTGTCTCTTTTTCTCCTTTTCCCAATACAACTTGTTTTTGGCCACTCTGCACTGAGCAAAATGACTAGAAGGAAAACCTCACCTCAAAAAAAAGAATCAGAAACAGCCCTCTCTCCCACAGAGTTACAGAATATGGATTACAATTCAATGTCAGAAAGCCAATTCAGAAGCACTATTATACAGCTACTGGTGGCTCTAGAAAAAAGCATAAAGGACTCAAGAGACTTCATGACTACAGAGTTTAGATCCAATCAAGCAGAAATTAAAAATCAATTAAATGAGATGCAATCCAAGCTAGAAGTCCTAACGATGAGGCTTAACGAGGTAGAAGAACGAGTGAGTGACATAGAAGACAAGTTGATGGCAAAGAGGGAAACTGAGGAAAAAAGAGACAGGCAATTAAAAGACCATGAGGATAGATTAAAGGAAATAAATGACAGCCTGAGGAAGAAAAACCTACGTTTAATTGGCGTTCCCGAGGGCGCCGAAAGGGACAGAGGGCCAGAATATGTATTTGAACAAATCCTAGCTGAAAACTTTCCTAATCTGGGAAGGGAAACAGGCATTCAGATCCAGGAAATAGAGAGATCCCCCCCTAAAATCAACAAAAACCGTTCAACAACATTTAATAGTGAAGCTTGCAAATTCCAAAGATAAGGAGAAGATCCTTAAAGCAGCAAGAGAAAAAAAGTCCCTGACTTTTATGGGGAGGAATATTAGGGTAACAGCAGACCTCTCCACAGAGACCTGGCAGGCCAGAAAGGGCTGGCAGGATATATTCAGGGTCCTAAATGAGAAGAACATGCAACCAAGGATACTTTATCCAGCAAGGCTTTCATTCAAAATGGAAGGAGAGGTAAAGAGCTTCCAAGACAGGCAGGAACTGAAAGAATATGTAACCTCCAAACCAGCTCTGCAAGAAATTTTAAGGGGGACTCTTAAAATTCCCCTTTAAGAAGAAGTTCAGTGGAACAATCCACAAAAACAAGGACTGAATAGATATGATGACACTAAACTCATATCTATCAATAGTAACTCTGAACGTCAACGGGCTTAATGACCCCATCAAAAGGCGCAGGGTTTCAGACTGGATAAAAAAGCAGGACCCATCTATTTGCTGTCTACAAGAGACTCATTTTAGACAGAAGGACACCTACAACCTGAAAATAAAAGGTTGGAGAACCATTTACCATTCAAATGGTCCTCAAAAGAAAGCAGGGGTTGCCATCCTTATATCAGATAAATTAAAATTTACCCCGAAGACTATAGTGAGAGATGAAGAGGGACACTATCTCATACTCAAAGGATCTATCCAACAAGAGGACTTAACAATCCTCAATATATATGCCCCGAATGTGGGAGCTGCCAAATATTTAAACCAATTAATAACCAAACTGAAGAAATACTTTGATAATAATACACTTATACTTGGTGACTTCAATCTAGCTCTCTCTATACTAGATAGGTCTTCTAAGCACAACATCTCCAAAGAAACGAGAGCTTTAAATGATACACTGGACCAGATGGATTTCACAGATATCTACAGAACTTTACATCCAAACTCAACTGAATACACATTCTTCTCAAGTGCACATGGAACTTTCTCCAGAATAGACCACATACTGGGTCACAAATCGGGTCTGAACCGATACCAAAAGATCGGGATAGTCCCCTGTATATTCTCAGACCATAATGCCTTGAAATTAGAACTCAATCACAACAAGAAGTTTGGAAGGACCACAAACACGTGGAGGTTAAGGACCATCCTGCTAAAAGATGAAAGGGTCAACCAGGAAATTAAGGAAGAATTAAAAAGATTCATGGAAACTAATGAGAATGAAGATACAACTGTTCAAAATCTTTTGGATGCAGCAAAGCAGTCCTGAGGGGGAAATACATTGCAATACAAGCATCCATTCAAAAGCTGGAAAGAACTCAAATTCAAAAGCTCACCTTACACATAAAGGAACTAGAGAAAAAGCAACAAATAGACCCCACCCCCAGCAGAAGCAGACAGTTAATTAAAATTCGAGCAGAACTCAATGATATCGAGACCAAAAGAACTGTGGAACAGATCAACAGAACCAGGAGTTGGTTCTTTAAAAGAATTAATAAGGTAGATAAACCATTAGCCAACCTTATTAAAAAGAAGAGAGAGAAGGCTCAATATAATAAAATCATGAATGAGAAAGGAGAGATCACTACCAACACCAAGGAAATACAAACGATTTTAAAAACATATTATGAACAGCTGTACGCCAATAAATTAGGAAATCTAGAAGAAATGGACGCATTCCTGGAAAGCCACAAACTACCAAAACTGGAGCAGGAAGAAATAGAAAAGCTGAACAGGCCAATAACCAGGGAGGAAATTGAAGCAGTCATCAAAAACCTCCCAAGACACAAGAGTCCAGGGCCAGATGGCTTCCCAGGGGAATTCTATCAAACGTTTAAAGAAGAAATCATACCTATTCTACTAAAGCTGTTTGGAAAGATAGAAAGAGATGGAGTACTTCCAAATTCGTTCTATGAGGCCAGCATCACCTTAATTCCGAAACCAGACAAAGACCCCACCAAAAAGGAGAATTACAGACCAATATCCCTGATGAACATGGATGCAAAAATTCTCAACAAGATACTAGCCAATAGGATCCAACAACACATTAAGAAAATTATTCACCATGACCAAGTAGGATTTATCCCTGGGACACAAGGCTGGTTCAACACTCGTAAAACCATCAATGTGATTCATCATATCAGCAAGAGAAAAACCAAGAACCATATGATACTCTCATTAGATGCAGAGAAAGCATTTGACAAAATACAGCATCCATTCCTGATCAAAAGCCTTCAGAGTGTTGGGATAGAGGGAACTTTCCTCGACATCTTAAAAGCCATTTACGAAAAGCCCACAGCAAATATCATTCTCAATGGGGAAGCACTGGGAGCCTTTCCCCTAAGATCAGGAACAAGACAGGGATGTCCACTCTCACCACTGTTGTTCAACATAGTTCTGGAAGGCCTCGCCTCAGCAATCAGACAACAAAAAGACATTAAAGGCGTTCAGATTGGCAAAGAAGAAGTCAAACTCTCCCTCTTCGCCGATGACATGATACTCTACATAGAAAACCCAAAAGCCTCCACCCCAAGATTGCTAGAACTCATACAGCAATTTGGTAGCGTGGCAGGATACAAAATCAATGCCCAGAAATCAATGGCATTTCTATACACTAACAATGAGACTGAAGAAAGAGAAATTAAGGAGTCAATCCCATTTACAGTTGCACCCAAAAGCATAAGATACCTAGGAATAAACCTAACCAAAGAGGTAAAAGATCTATACCCTAAAAACTATAGAACATTTCTGAAAGAAATTGAGGAAGACACAAAGAGATGGAAAAATATTCCATGCTCATGGATTGGCAGAATTAATATTGTAAAAATGTCAATGTTACCCAGGGCAATTTACACATCTAATGCAATCCCTATCAAAATACCATGGACTTTCTTCAGAGAGTTAGAACAAATTATTTTAAGATTTGTGTGGAATCAGAAAAGACCCCGAATAGCCAGGGGAATTTTAAAAAAGAAAACCATAGCTGGGGGCATCATAATGCCAGATTTCAGGTTGTACTACAAAGCTGTGGTCATCAAGACAGTGTGGTACTGGCACAAAAACAGACACATAGATCAATGGAACAGAATAGAGAACCCAGAAGTGGACCCTGAAATGTATGGTCATCTAATATTCGATAAAGGAGGAAAGACTATCCATTGGAAGAAAGACAGTCTCTTCAATAAATGGTGCTGGGAAAATTGGACATCCACATGCAGAAGAATGAAACTGGACCACTCTCTTGCACCATACACAAAGATAAACTCAAAATGGATGAGAGATCTAAATGTGAGACAAGAGTCCATCAAAATCATAGAAGAGAACACAGGCAACACCCTTTTTGAACTCGGCCACAGTAACTTCTTCCAAGATACATCCACGAAGGCAAAAGAAACAAAAGCAAAAATGAACTATTGGGACTTCATCAAGATAAGAAGCTTTTGCACAGCAAAGGATACAGTCAACAAAACTAAAAGACAACCTACAGAATGGGAGAAGATATTTGCAAACGACATATCAGATAAAGGGCTAGTTTCCAAAATCTATAAAGAACTTCTTCAACTCAACACCAAAGAAACAAACAATCCAATCATGAAATGGGCAAAAGACATGAAGAGAAATCTCACAGAGGAAGACATGGACATGGCCAACATGCACATGAGAAAATGCTCTGCATCACTTGCCATCAGGGAAATACAAATCAAAACCACAATGAGATACCACCCCACACCAGTGAGAATGGGGAAAATTAACAAGGCAGGAAACAACAAATGTTGGAGAGGATGCGGAGAAAAGGGAACCCTCTTACACTATTGGTGGGAATGTGAACTGGTGCAGCCACTCTGGAAAACTGTGTGGAGGTTCCTCAAAGAGTTAAAAATAGATCTGCCCTACGACCCAGCAATTGCACTGTTGGGGATTTACCCCAAAGATTCAGATGCAATGGAACGTCGGGACACCTGCACCCCGATGTTTCTAGCAGCAATGGCCACAATAGCCAAACTGTGGAAGGAGCCTCGGTGTCCATCGAAAGATGAATGGATAAAGAAGATGTGGTTTATGTATACAATGGAATATTACTCAGCAATTAGAAACGACAAATACCCACCATTTGCTTCAACGTGGATGGAACTGGAGGGTATTATGCTGAGTGAAATAAGTCAATCGGAGAAGGACAAACAGTGTATGTTCTCATTCATTTGGGGAATATAAATAATAGTGAAAGGGAATATAAAGGAAGGGAAAAAAATTGTTGGGAAATATCAGGAAGGGAGACAGAACATAAAGACTCCTAACTCGAAACGAACTAGGGGTCGTGGAAGGGGAGGAGGGCGGGTGTTGGAGGGGAATGGGTGATGGGCACTGAGGTGGACACTTGACGGGATGAGCACTGGGTGTTTTTCTGTATGTTGGTAAGTTGAACACCAATAAAAATTAATTAAAAAAAAAGATAACATATTTTATACTTGGGTATTGATTTTGTAGCAGAAAGAGCAAGCTTGTAGCAGGCATGTTACCAGTTGTGCTCCTGTGGCCATTAAAAGTGGTGATAAATATAAAATACTTATCTATAAAGCTTGGATTCTTTCTCAGAATCCTTCCCTATTCTGTGCTGTTGATAGTTACTATACGTGATTAGAGGAAGAACATACTATTGAATATTTAAATACTTAATAGATCAAGTGAGAATATTATATGTGAATCTTGCTTTAAATACAGTTGGTTCTTAAGCAAAAGGGTTTGTTTGGGTAGGTCCAATTATACATGGATTTTTTACAGTATAGTTCTGTGAATGAATTTTCCCATGATTTTCTTAGTAATATTTTCTTTTCTCTAGCTTACTTTGTTTAAGGATACATTATATAATATGTATAACAGAAAATATGTGTTAATCAAATGTTTATGCTATTGGTATGAGGCTTCTAGTCAATAGTAGGTTATTAGTATTTAAGTTTCTGCGGAAGTCAAAGTTATATGTGGATTTTTGACTACTCAGGGGGTCAGCACTCCTAAACCCTGTATTGTTCAAGGGTCAACTGTAGTTAAAAAAAAATATTTTCTATTTAAGTGGCAAAGAGTTCTTGTGGAAGGAATGAATATAACGTGGTCTGTGGTGTTCATGAGACAATCAAGAAAAGGTAAGATAATTTTTTAAAATCATGAATTGGTTGAATCTTGAAAAATTGTAAATATCATGTAACTAGTTCTCAACTGTAGACATAGAATATACTTAAAGATAGAGAACATATATTAGTCATTATATCTCATGACCACTAAGGTTTTCTAATATGTTATGAATAATAGTGTTGGATTTTTTTACTATCTGAAGCAACTGAATTCTTTATTTTTTAAAAAAGGTACAGCTGTTAACTTTACTCTCAACTGTAATATAATATTTCTAAATCTACATTTTATTACCATTCATTAAAGTAAAGGATAATGGTAACTATTAACACAATGGCTGTTAATCTGATGGAACATTTTTTAGTTTTACAAGGCTGTCTGTATAAATAATCATTAATCAAAAATAAAAGACTTAGAAACACTCAGTTTTTAATTTTTAAAGAGATTATAAAACTGAGTTCTAATGGCAGAAAACCCATAAATCAAAGTTTTGAAATCTTTTTTATGTTTTGTATATAAAATAAGAATTTGGCTCAGTTATTTCTGCATTCTTTAGTTGTTAATTTTCTCATTGCTAATCTAAATTAATAAATACTTTGAGAATAGTCAATCTTCTAAACTAGGGAAGTGTCTTTATGTAAATAAAGAGTATATATTTTATGTGATAAATCTTTGCCCAAACTTTCACCAATCAAGAAATTTAATATTTTTAAGGGCATGTTTAAATAGGTGAATTAGAAGTTTAGGTTTTCCAAAAGGTCTTTCCAAAGATTTCCTAAAAGAATAATTTTAAGGCTAAGATGGCTATAATATAGATTTTTTCCCATAGAGCAAATATTAAGAAAATACCTGATATTATGACTTTATAGAAATTTAATCTCAGAAATAGTGAAGCATAAAACTGAATGGATGAGAAAAGGAACTGATTTGTTAAGATAGCCAAATCAATAAAGGTTAATGTCGAAGAATAAAACTGAATTCTGATGAATTCCCATGACCAAGCAGATTGATTTGGTGTTTCATTTATTTATCATTTCATTTATTTTCAAGGTTTAGAAATTGAACTATGCTTCAACTGATGAAAATTATATTAGCTTTGCAAGATATGAAATTCATAGCCTTTTTACTTGGAATGTTGAAAAATAAATTCTCTGTTTTAAAAGTAAATCTATTTTATTTAGCCTTTTAAAAAGATTTAAAATCCTGTCAAATGCTAAGCAAAGCAAAGAGATTTTAAGGAAATGATTTTTACTTATATTTTAATATATACTATGCTGACTCTTAGGACAAAGGAAAAACTATTGACATTTGTCTAACAATTTCCTTCTAAACATATTCTCATTTATTATAGAATATACGCCAACATATTAACCTTTATTAGACCATTTTATTGAAATAGGCTGATGTAATTTAGTTTACAGAAAATAGTAGAAATACATATTACCTTCTTATTGTCAAAGGAAGAAAATTAATGAAGAAAATTTTAATGACTAATCATTCATGAAATTTATTTCATTTTTTGGGGGTGATATTTAGATATATTTAATTCAAAATGAAACCACAAATTATCCATTGAAGATTAAAATTGGATATCATAATTTGACAGGCAGACTAATGTCTTTCCAGTCATCCTAAACCACAGAATCTATGACTATGTTAAATTACATGGCAGAAGGTAATTAAAATCAAAGATTGAATTAAGTTTGCTAATCAGCTGACCTTAAAATAAGGAGATTATTCTGGATTATTCAGGTGGGTCCATTGTACTCCTAGAGGTCCTTAAATATGTAGGGAGGAGAAGAATAGTCATTAACAGAGTGAATGCTATGTGAGAGACTCCAACAGCCATTGCTAGCTATAAATATAAAGGGGGTTCACCAGCCAAAAAATGCAGGTGGCTTGTAGAAGTTTGAAAGCAAGAAATTGGATTCTTCTCTAGAATGTCTAGAAAGGAACACAACCCTGATGATACCTTGATTTTAGACCAATAAGACCCATTTCAAACATTTTACCTTTAGAACTGCAAGATTATAGATTTGTGTTGTTTTGTACCACTGTTTGTGGCAATATGTTACAATGATAGGAAATGAACACAACCGTAGAAATTATTTTTTGGACATCCTAGGTTAAACTTTTGAGACCAGTTGAAGGAGAAGTACCTAGCAATAATAGTAGTCACAGTTACCTTTAGCAGCATTGGCTGTTCTGGTTACATTTTATAAAGCTCTTCTATGTGAGTATCTCATGTGCTCTTCATTATAATTTAGCCAGGTAAAAAGAGGCTATGTTGGTGCATATTCTATAACTATGGTACTGAGCTCCAGAGAAGTGATGTGGCATAAACAGAGATGGGATTCAGTCCTTTATCTTCTCTTGTTGAATCCTGGGCTCTTTGGCCTGTACTGATAGCCCAGCACTCGTAGACATTGAAGACTTTTAACAAACATGAGGCTTGTTTTATTTCCAAGAGCTTAATTACAGTTTGAAGGGTTGGCAGCTGCTTGGGTTTCAAACCAACCTTAAAAGTTATGAATATGTCTAAATTTGCTCTTAATAAATCTCAGGTTTTGATTGTGAGTACAAAGAAATTAGAGTTTATTGTGAGTTTCTATTATGACTTTGAAAAAATGATGAAAAGTTTCATTTCTTTTCTGAGTTAAGGAGATCTATTACTTGTTCAGCTGTTGGGAAAATTGAGAACAAATGATCTCTCTTAGCTATGATTTAATATTTTTCAAGTTTCAATTTACTTGTTTAATATATTTTATTTTGAATTTAATATTACTGAACTAATTCAACTTTTATATCAGTCATGATATAAAAAATTCTAGGCTCTTATTAAAGATTAACAATAGATGAAAGGATTGGACTCTGCCCTGGAACATGGTAAGTTAGTGGGGTCAGTGTTGTGTGCCAGTTAAAAGTATGGGATGCCTGAGTTTCAGTTCTGGTTTCCCCTTTCCTAGCTGTGTGACTTTAGGTAAGCCATTTATTTTTCTGTACTACTAATTCTTCATCTGTGAAATGGGGTTTGGAAAAGTTATTTACTTATAAGAGTTACACCAGAATTAATTGGGATAATATGTGGAAAGTATTTAAAACAGTGCTTTGGTGTTCATTGTTACACAATTCCTCTTTAAATTACTTTTAAAAGAGAAGAAAGCCTCTTTTTTTTTTTTCAAAATTTTATCTATTTATTTTGAAAGAGATAGAGTAAGTGGGAGAGGGAGTGCAGAAGGAGAGCGAGAGAGAGAGAGAGAGAGAGAGAGAGAGAATTTCAAGTAGACTGCATGCTGAGCATGCAGCTTGATGTAGGACTCGATCTCAGGACTATGAGATCATGACCTGAGCTGAAATTGGGAGTCAGTCACTTAACTGACTGAGCCAACCAGGCTCCCCCAGAAAAACCTCTTTTAAAAACAGTACTTCCGGGCAGTCCGAATGGCTCAGTGGTTTAGCACCTGCCTTTGGCTCAGGGTGTGATCCTGGAGTGCTGGGATTGAGTCCCACATCAGGCTCCTTGCATGGAGCCTGCTTCTCCCTTTCCCTGTGTCTCTGCCTCTGTCTCTCTGTGTCTCTCATGAATAAATAAAAAAATAAAATAAAAACAGTACTTCTTAACTTCAATATAATTATTTTACCTCAGTTAGTAGTATATCCAAGGTAAACATTTTGCACCTGCAATAAGAAAACTAGTGCTTTGATGATACTCCAAAGAATTTATTTTCTAAGAAATAAAAAGGTTTGTCTTCAAAACTGGAGCTGTTTAACTATACATTAATAGAGACAACAACCACATGGAATTTTTAAAATGTGGTATAAAAATTATCAGTAAGTTCTCTAGTGGAACATTCTTTCCATTTCCCTATTCTATATACCACATGAAGAGGAATAAACAATTTCCCAGAATTGCCAAAATCTTAGCATTTTTACTGAAAACTTCATCATGTTTTATTGTTTTCTGCATGTTACCTTTAAAATTGGTGACAATGGTTTTGAGTAAAAAAAAAATCACTTTACGTTATATGTGGTGTTTTATAAATCCAAAACAAAAACAGAAAGAAAACCCCAAAGACCAAAATCAAAAACCCCCGAATAACAATGGAACAAATTTGCAATGTGAAAACTTAGGTAAAAATAAATATCTTATTAAAACATATACCATCTCTTCTTTATCCACTCATCTATTGATGGACTCTTGGGTTAGTTCTATATCATGGCTATTGTAAATAATGCTGCAATAAATGTAAGGGTACATATATTTTTTTCAATTAGTGTTTTCATTTTCTCTGGGTAAATACCCAGTAGTGGAATTGCTAGATCATATAGTAATTCTATAATTAATTTTTTGAGGAACTTCCATGCTGATTTCTGCAGTGGCTGCACTAATTTGCATTCCTACCAATAGTGCATGAAGGTTCCTTTTTCTTCATATCCTCACCAACACTTCTTGTTTCTTATGGTTTTGATTTTAACCATTCTGACAGGTGTGAGGTGATATCTTATTGTAGTTTTGATTTGCATTTCCCTGATGATGAATGATATTGAGCATCTTTTTGTGTGTCTGCTGGCCATCTGTATGTCTTCTTTGGAAAATGTCTGTTTATGTCTTCTGCCCATTTTTCAATTCGTTTGTTTTTGGGGTGTTGAGTTGTATAGGTTCTATATATATTTTGGATATTAACCCTTTTTAGAATATGCCATTTGCAAATGTCTTCCATTCAGTATGTTATCTTTTAGTTTTGTTGATTGTTTCCTTTGTTGTGCAGAAGCTTTTTATTTTGATCTGCTCCCAAGTAGTTTATTTTTGCTTTTGTTTCCCTTGCCACAGGAAACATACCTAAAAAATATTGCTTTGGCTGATGTCAGAGAAATTACCACCTGTGTTCTCTTCTATGACTTTTATGGTTTCAGATCTCACAGAATAGGTCCTTAATCCATTTCGAGTTTGTTTTTATGTATGGTGTAAGAAAGTTGTCCGGTTTCATTCTTTTGCATATAGCTGTCCAGTTATCTCAACTCCATTTGTTGAAGAGATTGTCTTTTTTCCATTGTATATTCTTGGCTTATTTATTGAAAATTGATTGACCATACGATTGTGGGTTTATTCCTGGCCTCTCTATTCTATTCTGTTCTATTTGTGTGTTTTTGTGCTAGTCCCATATTGTTTTGAATACTACAGCTTTTAGTGTATCTTAAAATCTAGAATTGTGATATTTCCAGTTTTGTTCTCCCTTTGGCTATTTTTTTTGTTGTTGTTGTTTGTTTTTTTGTGGTTCCATACAAATTTTAGGATTTTTCGTTTTAGTTCTCTTAAAATGCTGTTAGTATTTTGATAGAGATTGCATTAAATCTGTAGATTGCTTTGGGTATTATGGACATTCTTAACAATATTTGTTCTTTCAATCCATGAGCATGGAATATCTTCCCATTTGTTGGTGTTGTCTTCAATCTCTTTCATCAGTGTTTTATAGTTTTCAGAGTACTGGTCCTTCACCTCCTTGGTTAATACCTCCTTCTATTCCTAGGTTTTTTATTATTTTTGGTGCAATTGTAAATGGAATTGTTTTCTTAATTTCTCTTTCTGCTGCTTCATTATTGGTATATAAAAATACAATGGATTTCTGTATATTAATTTTGTATCCTGTGACTCTATTGAATTCATTTAGCAGTTCTTTTTTCTCAGGTTTTGTTTTTCTTCTTCTCCTTCTCCTTCTCCTTCTCCTTCTCCTTCTTCTCCTTCTCCTTCTCCTTCTCCTTCTCTCTCCTTCTCCTTCTCCTTCTTCTTCTTCTTCTTCTTCTTCTTCTTCTTCTTCTTCTTCTTCTTTTTTGCAGAGTCCTTAGAGTTTTCTATACATCCTATCATGCTATCTGCAAATAGTGAAAATTTTATTTTCCTTACCAATTTAGATGCTTTTTATTCCTTTTTTCTTGTCTGATTGCTGTAGCTAGATTATGTTAGCTGTGGGTTTTTCATATGTGGACTTTATTATGTTGACATATGTTCTATCTATTCCTACTTTGTTGAGGGATTTTATTAAGAATAGATGTTGTACTTTGTCAAATGCTTTTACTGCATCTATTGAAATATTCACAAGTCATCAACGTGATACATCACATCAACAAGAAAAGATAAGAACCATATGATCATTTCAAATATAATCTTCAATGAGTAAAAATTGAGAATTTTCCTCTATAGTCAGGAACAAGACAAGAATGTCCGCTCTCATCATTTTGATTCAACATCATACTTGAAGTCCTAGATTTTTGTACCTATGTTCACCGGTGACATTAGCCTGTAGTTCTTTTTTTTTTTTTTTTTTTTTGTCATGTCTTTATCTGGTTTTGTTATCAGGATAATGCTAGCCTCATAGGATGAATTTGGAAGCTTTCCTTCCTCTTCTATTGTTTTGAATAGTTTGCAAAGAATAGGTATTAACTCTTTTTTAAATGTTTGAAAAAAAATTAAAAAAAAAAAAAAAAAAAAGAAAATCCACCCCCCTCCCCCAAATGTTTGGTAGAATTCAACTACCTGGTCCTGGACTTTTGTTTGCTGGGAGGTGTTTTGTTTGTTTGTTTTGCTGATTCTATTCATTGCTAGTAATTGGTTTGTTCAAATTTTCTATTTCTTCCTTGTTCAGTTTTGGAAGTTTATATGTTTCTAGGAATTTTTCCATTTTTTCTAAGTTGTCCAATTTGTTGGCATATACAATTTTTCATAATTTCCTTATAACCTTAGTATTTCTGTGGTGTCAGTTGTTTCTCCTCTTTCATTTCTGATTTTGTTTGAGTCATGTCTTTTTTTTTTTTTATTATAGGTCTGGCTAAAGATATATTAATTTTGTTGATTCTTTCAAAGAACCAGCTCCTGGTTTCTTTGATCTGTTCTCTCGTTTTTTTTTTTTTTGTTTTTTTTTGTTTTGTTTTGTATGTTTGGTTTTTGTTTTGTTTTGGTTTGGTTTTTTGTTTTTTCAGTTTCTATTTTGTTTATTTCTGCTCTAATCTTTATTATTTCCTTCTTTGTACTAGTTTTGGATTTTGTTTGTTCTTCCTTTTATAGCTCCTTTAGGTGAAGGAAATAATTGGATTTTTTTTTTTCTTCTTGATATAGGCCTGTATTACCATACACTGCCCTCTTAGAATAGCTTTTATTGCATCCAAAGATTTTGGACCATTGTGTTCTAATTTTCATTTGCCTCCACGTGCTCTTCCTCTTTGATTTCTTGATTGAGCCATTCATTGTTTAGTAGTGTATTATTTAACCTTATTTGTCTTCTTTCTAGATTTTTTCTTACAGTTGATTGATTTCTAGTTTCATAGTGTTGCAGTTGGAAAAGATATAGGTATGACATCAATCTATTTTAATTTGTTGAGACTTGTTTTGTGGTGTAATATGTGATCTCTTGTGGAGAATGTTCCATGTGCACTCGAAAATAATGTCTGTTTTGCTGTTTTAGGATAAAATGTTCTAGGTATATTTGTTAGACCCATCAGGGCTGAAGTGTCACTCAAAGCCACTGTTTCCTTATTGATTTTCTGTCTAGATAATCTCTCCATTGATGTAAGTGGGATGTTAAAATCTATTATTATTTCATTTCTGTCAGTTACTTCCTTTATTTTGTTATTAGCTGTTTTATTTATTTCGGTGTTCCCATCTTGGGTGCAAAAATATTTACAATTGTTATATCTTTTTATTGGATTGTTCCTTTTATGATGATATAGTGTCCTTTTTTGTTGCTTGTTATTGCCTTTGTTTTAAAGTCCATTTTATTTGATAGAAGTAATGCTACCTCAGCTTTCTTTTCATCTTCATTTGCATGATAAATGCCTTTTCATCATGTCACTTTCTACCTGCATGTTGTCTTTTGGTCTACAATTAGTGTCTTATAGGTGACACATAGATGAATATTGCTTTTTTACCCATTCTGTTACCCTGTGTCTTTTAATTGGAGCATTTAATCCATTTACATTCAAAGTAATTATTAATAGATTTAGATTAGATAGATTAATAGATTTGTAGATTTGCCATTTTGTTACTTCTTTTATGTTTTTTTCATAGTTCTTGTTCTTCTCTTGCTTTCTTCTCTATTGGATTGTTGGCTTTCTTTAGTGATATACTTGGATTTCTTTCTCTTTAATTTTTGCTTTATCTATTACTGGTTTTTGATTTGATGGTTGTGTATAACATCTGCAGATAGCAGTCTATATTAAGGCGATGGTTGCTTAAGTTTAAACCCATTCTTTACTCCTCTTCCCATCATGTTTCACATATATATGGTCATGCTTTACATCCTTTTATTCTGTGGATCCTTTAATTTCTTTAAAAAAATATTTTATTATTTATTTATTTATTTATTTATTTATTTATTTATTTATGACACAGAGGAGGGGATGCAGAGAGAATTTTAAGCAGCAACACCAAGTGGGGAGCTCAATGCAGGGTTCAGTCCCACAACCCCGAGATCATGACCTGAATTGAAATAAAAAATTGGATGCTTAACTGACTGAACCATCCAGGTGCCCCACATTGACTGATTTATAGATACACTGAATTTTACTGCTTTTCTGCTTTCTACTTTTCTTACTCCTGCTTTCTTGTTGCTTTTAAAATTCTCTCTTTATCACTACTTTTTTTTTTTTTGCCATTTTAATTACTATTTGCCTTGGTATGGACTTCCTTGGGTTTGTTTTTTTTTTTTCTGGGAGGTTCTGTGTGCCTCTTGGATCTAGTCTGTTCACTTCCCTAGATTTGGGAAGTTTTCAGCTATTATTTCTTCAAATAAGTTTCTTCCTTCTTTCTCTTCTCTTCTTGAATCCTAATGAGTGTTATGCTTGATTGGTGTTGCTGAGTTCCTTAAGTCTATTTTAATTTTGTATTTTTTTCCTCACTTGTTCAGCTTGATCGCTTTTCATTACCCTGTTCTGGTTGGTGATCCATTCTTCTGCTTATTTTAGTCTACTATTTATTCCATCTACTGTATTTTTAATTTCAGTTATTGATTTCATCTCTGATTGACTCATTTATGTTTTCTATCTCTTTGTTGAGAGTTTCACTGACGTCTTCCACTCTTTCCTCAATTCTAGGTAGTATCTTTATGGCCATTAATTTATATTCTTTATAAGGCATATTATCTTCCTTTTATTTAGCTCTCCTGCTATGATTTTGTCCTGTTCTTTCATTTGGACATAGTCTTCTGTGTCCTCATTTTGTCTGATTCTCTGTGTCTGTTTTTATGTGTTAGGAAAGTCAGATAGGTCTCCTGCTCTTGATAGTAGTGGTCTCATGAAGAAAAGGTCTTGTCATGTCGTTCAGTGTACTGTTCCTATTCACTAGCACCTGGCAATTCAAGGATGTCTCCTATATGTGTTGCGTGCATTCTGCTGTTGTGGCTGAACCACTTTTGTTTTCAGTGCAGTCATCTGCAATGGCTCCCTCTGCTTGTTGGGGTGAGTGTGTTCCCTTGTTGTTAATGGGCCAGTTGGGGGCCTCCTTGGGATTGAGTTGAGTCTGATTGGCATTTGCCAGAGATGTGGTAGCACTAAACTAACTGCTGGGTGCTTTCCTTGTGTTGTCACCTGAGAAACTTTTGTTAATTGGTTGGGTTGCAGTCAGACCAACTATCTTCCCCAATTCTACTTCTGGGGCTTCAATAGAACTGGTGTGTGTGGTTATCTGCCCCACACCTGGGAGAAGGGGTAACTTTGGAGTGGTGCTGGTTCCTGTTTTGGTGCTTGCACCCTACCAGGCTTATGAAACCACTTTGGATGGGCCACGAACGTGTTAGAGGGCCAGGTCCACAGCAGAACTTAGAGGTGGAGCATCTGTTAGCAGGTTAGTCATACAGTGTTGGCACTGCACTGGTTCCCACAGGTGTCCATGTGTCTAGGCTGGCAGTTGGGATAGGGAAATGATGTCTGCCAGCTCTTTTATTCCTGGAGAAGTCTCTTAACAGTCCTTGCCCCTCCAGTACATGCTCTGAGATTAGGGGAAAGAAAATCCCCTTACATTATTCCTCAGGTATTTTCCAAACTGCTGATCGTATGCTTTATCTCTGAGGGATTGTTTGTTGTGCTGTCTCTTGAAGGGCAGAGATTAAGTTTTTTATTGCCCTCTAGCTCTTCCAGAGCTGAGCTCTTTGATTTTTAAAGTTCTGGGTGTTCTAGATCAAAGGGCTGAACAAACAGGAAGGACAGCAGAAATTAATGGTCTCTCAGGAATAAGTGGTCAGGAATGCACTTTGGGGCCTTATTTATATACAGCAATGTTCATATTTAAAAAAAATGTTACAAACTGAAATCAACTGACATACCCATTATTAGGGAATTATTCATTCAAAATCTGATATAGATGAATGATGCATTAGCATGCAACTATTTACACTTTTGTTGTTGATTGATTGATTTACCCAATTTGTAGTTAGTAATTGGTAGCATCTGTAACACACAATGTTTGATGTTTAATCCAATGAGCCATCCACACCTAACTGGACTGGTCTTGATCTCCTTAGGCATCACCTGCCAGCACTGCCACCCTTCCACTTCAACCCATTATCCTCCCTTCCAAATTATCTGCTGAGGTTGAAAAAAGTAATCAAGGTTTGATCAGTAATCACAATATGTGCATATAATTTATGAATAAGTTTTATTCCTGCCATCATTAAAAATGAATAAATTTTTCACCTTGTTTTTTAAATTACATAATGGCATCAGTCTCACTATATAACATTATGTAAGAAATCAAAATATAAGTTAAATGTATATAGCATAGCCTCATTTATAAATACATCATCACTGGATGTTAACTACAATAAAAAAAATAAAAAAATAAGAAAATAAAGTTCTGGGTGTTAAGCCTCACTGGATTGTAAGAACTTGGAAAATTATGCCCCTCTGATTTTCATGCTAGTTTTTCATGCCTGGGATGCTTAGGTCTGTTTCTCTCCCCTCTCTATGCCAGTGGCATTCCTCCCTCTAGACAGTCTAATGGGTCTGTTTAGCTCCAGACTATGTCTCTACCCTTCGTACCCTCTTTGATATGGCCTCTTGTCTACATTTAGCTGTAGAGAGTCTGTTGTTTTCTGGGTGGTGGGTGTATCTGCTGGTATCCATGCAAGTGGTAATCTTAGGATCCTCCTACTCAGGCATCTTTCCCAGAATGAAGTATTATTAATATTTACAAGTAGATATTCATGTATAGATTTGGTGAACACCTCCTTTTTATGCCCACTCTCTGCCTCGGTTTCTTATAGTGTGTGAGGCCCACTTACAGCGAACAATATTCTTACCTATATACATATTTACTTCTGAGAGCATAACCAGTGATAACTTATCTCTCCTATCTTAACCCTTTCCAGACTCAAGGTAACTAACCCCGCCTCTTTCAAGGACAGCATCGAGAGCTGATAAAACAAAATGTACGTGGACAAGAGTGGCTATTTTCCTTTTGGGATAACAATGGGAAATATATCTGATGGTGCCAGCCATTTGATATATCAGTCAGTTCCCTCCAGGCCTATACAGTTGTTTTGTTTTTTCCCTCCAAATAGAAGACTCCAATATTTATCCTACAAGCGAGGAAGAAACTGAACAAACTAAATCAGAACTCAAATAGTATACATGATTTCATTCTGAAATCCTATAATTGCACTTTGGATGATCTTATGTGAAGAATATTTTGATGGAGCTATGATTTTTAATTGGATAAATTTGTATCCTTTATTAGAATGAAATAAAAGGGAGAAGACAGTTTGCCACATATCTGATGAAATGTGCAAAAAAACAAATGCTTTTTTTTGTAAAATATTTTTAGGAGAAAGAAAATGAATGGAGGGAAATAGGCAATAGAAATAATTGGGTGAAACATTTAAACACTGAACTATTAACCATAAAGTTAGAATCGAGAATATTTTCTATCTAGAAGAGTTGTTTTTATCTGGCTTTTCTAGATACTTCAGCATATGCCTAGAAAGTATCTTATCAATTAAAATATTATCTACAAGGATGTCTGGGTGGCTCAGTGGTTGGGCAGCTGCCTTGGCTCGGGTAGTGATCCTGGGATCCAGGATCAAGTCCCACATCAGGCTCCTGCAAAGAGCCTGCTTCTTCCTCTGCCTATGTCTCTGCCTCTCTCTCTGTGTGTGTCTCTGGGGAATAAATAAATAAATATTTTTTAAAAAATGAAATATTATCTACAGAAAGAGTCAGTTTTAGGTCTCATCAATTTCAAATGTACTAATCACAAAATGCAATTTTAAGATGATTATAAACAATTTTATGTAACAAAATGGTAATAGAACCTTTTTGAAGGCATGTATTTTTCCAAAAAAAATTTCATTGACCTGGGATTAGAAACAGATGGAGCTGAAAAGGTTACAAATATATTAAAACAATGATTATTCTGCCTACATTATTTTTAATGTTCAATAATAATTATATTTAAGTATCTTTTACTTTGCTTTAATGTACCTGGATAAGTGTCTTTTTTTTTTTTTTTAAAGAAAAGTTTTCAATATCCTTCCTTCCCATTTGGGAATTCCCTGGACATGTCTTATATATTTTTTTTTAATTTTTATTTATTTATGATAGTCACAGAGAGAGAGAGAGAGAGAGAGAGGCAGAGACATAGGCAGAGGGAGAAGCAGGCTCCATGCACCGGGAGCCTGATGTGGGATTCGATCCCGGGTCTCCAGGATCGCGCCCTGGGCCAAAGGCAAGCGCCAAACCACTGCGCCACCCAGGGATCCCTGGACATGTCTTATAAATGGTGGTATAAGTCAACACTCACAGGGTCCTGCTGAAACTGTGTTTTCTGCCAGTGTCCACCACTATTCCATCAGGTACATGCCTTTGCCAGGTGCTACTACTTCTTGGTAGCTTGGTAGATACTATGATGCCATGGTAGTGGTCAGGCAGTCGTGTCCTGTAGCATAAACTAGGGTGCTGCTTGGCAGTCCCCAGTGGCTCTGATGAGTATGATGGTTTGTCTTGACCATGACAAAGCTGACCCTCAGTTCAGAGGAAAAGTGGAGGACATATGTTCTGTCTCTCCTTTGTCTTATGCTTTCTCAGAGGGTCTTAAAGCAGTATGGCTTGTGCCTTTTTGATTTGCTGGAGTTTTAGTGAATTCACTTTTTAAGTTTTTGTTTGGTGTCTGTTTCTAGAATGTGTCTAAGGACTTTCATGGGGCAGAGTGCACTACAGTGAACCCACATTTACTACTTCCCTCTGACATTTAGAGTCAGCCTTCCTTTCAATTTGTCCCCTCCCAGGAGACACTTCTGGTCCCCTACTAACAAATCCTTGTCAAATCATCCCTTTAAGTTTACAAGGAATTTCCAGATAGGTCTTAGACTCGTTGGTGGTATAACTTGAGTTGTTTCCCAGAAGACTCCTAGTTCGCTTGCAAATAGGCTTCTCTCAAACCCATCTGAACAACGAAAGTCTGAATTCTTACAGTGGGCAGCCTAGATTCAAGTTGAAAGTTCCATTATATGATGAACTTAACAAGTAACAAAATGTTTAGAGCAGCTCTTTATTTTGAGGGCATTCAACAAATATCTATCAGGTATCTACAATGTGAAAAACATAGTGCTCATTGTCAGGTATATAAAAATAAAGATTTCCAAGTTACAGTCCTCATCTTCAAGGAATCCAGTTTAGCAGACAGATACATATTAATGCACAACTATAATTCATTGTGATAAATGATGTAACAGCAAGGTATGTGAAGCACAGTGATAACATTAAAACACAGAAGGAGATATGCATATGCACACAGAGATGGAGATATGAAGATTTCTGGAGTGCAGAGGTATGCTTATGTTTAGGGAGGGTGGAGAGGAAGGGTTGAAAGTAATGGTATGGAATGTAGATTGAAGGGTAGGCATAAACCAAATATAAATACTGTGTTCCATGCTGGAAAACTTCAACAATTTAGAATCACTGGAAGACTTAAAACATGGCAGAGACTTGATCTTATGTGTTTTAGAGAAATAACTTATTGTAGGAGGCATGTATGGATTAAATTGTACTTGTTACTCAATAGAATGGAGACAGAAATATAAATGGAGAGAGAATATTGCAATTGTCTAGACAAGAGTTGATGAATAATGCACAATGGAGATGGAGAGGATATTTCAAGAGGATATTTCCATTATTTGGGAGGCAGAATAAACAGGACTCAGTAACTGGATCTGGCATTTTGTAAGAGAAAGGTAGTAGACTATCAAGATTCTTGAATGACATGCTTAAAACAACTTGAAACAGGGAATACAGGATAGGAAAAATTTCAGGGAGGAAAAATAACACATTCCCTGTTATAAATGACTCGTTAAAGGAGAGGCCCCATATACCAAAAGGAGATAAAATTCAGGGAAAGAAAATGGAAGAGACAGGAGAATTAAACATGGACAGAGACAGGTAAAAGCGAAAAAAGAAAAGAGAAATCATAAACAGTTGCAGAGTGATCTTTGGTTTATATTTGACATGTAATTATATTTTCAGTTCTTCATCGTATGACATCTAAAAGCAATGTGTCTTTTATTTTTGCAGCTGTAGGTATTGCTGTTGTTTTTTTTTATTCATGATTACAAGATGAATAAGGTATTTGTTCTTTGAATTGGAGGATAGTAAAAAATGGCATGAGAAAGGGAGAGAAAAGAAAACAGAGACCATGCCTAGTTATCCTGCAGTAAAATCTGTGTCTATCAGTGATGCCAGCTCTTGTAAAGGAATTTGTGTCATTAAGATTAGTATTCTAGAAAAACCAAAACATTTTTCACTGGATTCATATTCAGTTAAGAGATTAGAAACTGAGGAGCTGGAAAGATGGATATGTCTAATGGCTGTTTTTTAATTTCTTTCATGGACTGAATAAGTAACCAAAGCTACTTGTACAGGCATTAATAAGATGTAGAATCATAGGTTGTAAAGAACTCATGTAAGTTGGTTTCTAACTACTGCTTCCATAATTGTTTTCACATGAAAATAATCACATATGTTTGCTTGGCCAAGTGTTCTTAAACTCACAGAACTGTTTGGTGGGATGGTAAGGTGGATTTTGGAGTGAATATAACAAATCTAAATCAACAAACCAAGAAATATTTATGAAGAACTAGGTCTTCCTTTGTTCAGGGAATACAAACCTTGTCAAAACTACTAACTTTACTAAAATAAGCATTTTAAAACTGTTGAAGAAAGGAAAAATTGGATTTTTGCCTCATAAGATCACTAGGTACCAAAAGCATTCTCTATGAATTGAGGGCAGATATATTTTGAAATATGATTTGTATTAGAATATCCAATAACATCCAATTGATTCTCAGTTCCTCAAACTGTGGCTTTAGATTTGATCAATGCAGAGTAAAGGATCAGTAATTAAACAATAATGATTTTTTCAAGTGGAGGTAGTTAATATTATTGTAAATTGCTTTGCTGTGAGTAGGCTCCAGCTCTTAATGATTTTGTAAATGATTTTGGGAACAAAACCAAGCTTCAATTACATTATTATTTCAGGCCTTAGTATATGGAGCTTAAAGAAAGGCATACAAGCCTATCACAGAAAAAGTGTGTGACAACTTGAGAATTACTTTATTAACTTGTGAGATAGCCTCTTCAGATACATAAAGGCCCTTAGATTGTTTTGATCATTCACCTGCCAATTTTCATGAGATATACACAGAAAGCAGACAGTTGTACTGGTCAGAAGAATAAAAACAGACAAGAAATGAGCAAGCCATCAACCACATTGTATTCAACACAGCAAATAGTGTGGATTTTTATTCTAGTGGCTTTGAAACAGTAGGAGACCATATCCTTAGTTATAGTCACCCAAGGGAGGGATTGCTTTCTTCATTTTGTGGCTATCTTGATATATTGGCCTGAAATGTGTTGGCTATGATGCTATGAGAAAAAGGTCTTAATGGTTCAGTGGTGGTCAATTTGCTGTAGAGAGAAGATTGACTTAATCAGTTAGTGACACACTCTGCTCTCACACTATGATCCATATGCTCTCTGAACCTCGTGTGGGGAAAATTTAAGCCCCTCTTGGCAGTTCAGCACTACTGAACTCTGCTGATCACAAAGAGTAATGTGGTGAATAATGGGAAGATCAGTAAAAGGTGTGCCCTACTAGCCCAAACAAGACTATCTCCAGTGGTGTATACCATCTTTTCAGCCTGACCATATACAAAGAAAGGATGGGGTGCAGTGTGGTAGTTCAGATTGTTTTTATTTGCAAATTCCATGAACTTAAAAATTCAGACATGGCATCTGGTAGGCCATGTATTACACACAATTAATACAGAACTATTTGTAGCCAATTGAAATTTGTTTTGGAATATGGAGTTACCATTAGATACTTATTTATCACAGTTCTTTTTCTTGGGTGGTACTATTAAATCAATATATCAATATAGATTTTCAAATTTTACTTACTTTGTAATGTAGTTTAATGCATAAGTAGTGCTTGGATACTTCTGGAGGATTTTGTTGAAAATCCCAGGCATCAAATAATTTCACACGTAAATAGTTAAGTGTGTTTCTATAATACATGATGACTTTTTAAAAAATATAACCACAGTAATGTTAACATATCCAACATATTGAACAATTATTTCTCAATATTGTTGAATACCCAGTTTATGTTTTATTTTCCCTTATTGTCTCAAAAATATCTTTTTGCATTTTGTTGGAATCAAGACCTCACATTTATTTGTTATATCTCTTAAGTTTCTTCTCCTTTTTATTTTCCTTTCACTTTATAATAGTTTTCTTTGTTTTCTTCCTTCCATTTACTTGTTGAGCATACCAGATCATTTGTTCAATAGAATTTCTCAAGTTTTGGGTTTGGCTGATTATTTCTCCTGGTATCTTTCACAGGTTACTATTTCTGTATTTCCTGAATTTCCTGGAAATTAGATTATATGCCAATGTTTGATTAAATTAAGGTCCTTTAAAAAAATGCTGTATTCTTACTGTACCACACGAGGAGGTACATAAATACTGCTGTTGCTTTTAATAAGATTGATAAATAGGTTCAGGTGATGTCAGCCTGATCCCTCCATTAAAATTCCCCAAATACCTTTCACCTAATGGTTTTAGTGACAATTGATGATTATTCCTAGAATCCATGATCTCAATAGAGATTGAATTCAATACTACCATTTCTCTTGCAATTATTAGTTCTGATTCTTCTATAAAGAAGGTTGTTTCCTAATAACCATTTGATCGTCCTGAAATATGATCCATGTGGGAAGGCAGGGTAATGACAGATTGTTTCCACTGATTTATCAATTATCAGCATAATGAGTTGATGCCCTAGCAACATTTAAAGATGACCAATTATGGGACCCCTGGGTGGCGCAGCGGTTTGGCGCCTGCCTTTGGCCTAGGGCGCGATCCTGGAGTTCCGGGATCGAATCCCATGTCAGGCTCCCGGTGCATGGAGCCTGCTTCTCCCTCTGCCTGTGTCTCTGCCTCTCTCTCTCTCTCTGTGTGACTATCATAAATAAATAAATAAATAAAAATTTAAAGATGACCAATTAAGTTTTATTCATTACAGAATATCTTATTTATTGTGTGTATCACTATTAACTCATTTATTATGTATAAATATATAAACAAATATAATATATTATTTATAAATAGATAAAATATATAAAATGTTTGATATGCTTCAAGGTGCTGGAGTCATTATTCTCTTTTGGCTGCTCAAATTGTTCCATCTTTGGCCAGTGAGAATGATTGGCTGTATTCTTTTAATATGACCCAGTTATTTTTCATAGTCTATTTACTTTCAGGTACAAGCAAGATATTATAGGCTTAATTTGACATTTCCTTTTCCAGACTTGAAATCAACTATTTCTCCAAACTTCTGGTTTCTTTAGTGGGTAATGATATTTAGAAACCAAAATATGGGCACTGAAGGTTTTCTTTTTCTTTCTTTCTTTCTTTCTTTCTTTCTTTCTTTCTTTCTTTCTTTCTTTCTTCTTCTTTCTTCTTTATTATTTATTTTTTGACACTGAAGGTTTTCATTGCCATTGGATTGTCATTATTTTAAGGCCTTTTTAATGGACAAAGCTAGGAAATAGAAATATTTTGTAAAGAAAAATAAATTATGAGTAAACTAATATTAAGTTAAAATTAAGTTACTTAACATTATTTTTAGTATTATATTTTAATTTATCTATTGTGACTTTGACTATCTGTTTGTATAGTGTTTTTAGTAGTCTCTCTAGGGCTTAAAAATACTTAATTTTTACAGTCTACTTGAAATCAGTATTTCACCACTTCATTTGGAATGTAGAAGCTTTACGACTTTATAGATCCCTTTACCTTTGCCCCTTTCTGTTATGAATGTGTTATATATCTACAAACATTAAACAATGTTATAGATTTCGCTTTCAACTATCAACATATTTTAAGGTGCTCAATAGAATAAAAATGGTCTTTTATATTTACCTGGATGTTTACCATTTTGGTTGCTTTTTCTTCATTCCTGAGAGTCCACATTTTTGTGTGATATTATTTCCTCTCCATCCATCTGGAAAGCTTCCGTTAGCCTTTCTTTCTCTCTCTTCTTTCTTTCTTCTTTCTTTCTTTCTTTCTTTCTTTCTTCCTTCCTTCCTTCCTTCCTTCCTTCCTTCCTTCCTTCCTTTCTTTCTTTTTTCCTTTTTCTTTTTCTTTTTTCTTTTCTTTTCTTTCTTTCCTTTTTTTCTTTTCTTTCTTCTTTCTTTATTTCTTTTTCCTTCCTTTTAAATAGTTTCCACATCCATCATGGAGTCCAACATGACGCTTGAACTCTCGACCCTGAGATCAAGACCTGAGTTGTCAAGAGTGGGATGCTCAACTGAATGAGCCAATCAGCAGTCCTGTTCCCTGTTAGCAGTTCTTTAATATCATCTGGTACTGAGTCCCATTAATGAATTCTTTATTATGGTTACTATATTTTAAAGTTCTAAAATTTCCATGTGGTTTTTTACATTTCCATTTGGTTCTTCTTTATATATTCTATTTCTTTGCTGAGACTTTTTATTTTAACATACATTGCAAAGAATGTTTGCATTTGCTTGTCCCAATGTACTTTTAAAATAGCTACTTTAAGATTTGCCAGATAATTCTAGAATCTATGTTAATAGTGTGGATGTTGTTATCTATTGATGACCTTTCTCTATGTGACTTGAAATTTTTGTAGGTCTTAATATGCTGAGTAATTTTAGATTGCATCCTAAATATTTTGACATTATATTATGAGAGTGTGTCTTGTTTAAATTTTATGAAGAATGTTAATATTTTTGTTTTAGCAGGCAACAGACCTGGTTAGGTTTAGGCTGCAAGTTCCAGCATGACTTTTATGGATGATAATTCCAATGTCAGTTCAGTTTTCAAAGTCTTTATAATGCTTTCTAGATCTGCCTTGGTATGTGTCATCCAGCAGTCAGTCTATAATCTGGGCATTTGTATATCTGTTAGTTTCCTTCCCAGCATCACTGGTATGCTAATTGGAATTAGACCCATGCATCTTTACTCTCCCCCAAGAAGTTTCTGATTTCTATATTTCCCCCTTTGGTCTTGGGTCTGAATTAGAGCTCTAGTTACCCTACTTTGTTGTGTTCTGTTGCTCACTTCTGTGATTGAGTTAGTGTCCTGGTCCAAGCAGAGATAAGGTATGTATATATATATATATACAGAGATATGTATGTATATATACATATATACATACATACATGTATACAGAGATATATATGTATATATACATATATACAGAGATATATATGTATATATATGTACATATATATACATATATATGTATATACATATATATGTATATATATATATATACAGAGAGAGAGAGAGAGAGAGAGAGAAGGGGGGGAGGGAGGGAGAAACCATCAGGTATAGCCCTGTGCTTTTAGAAAGGCAGCAATATCTGAGAGGAGGTATTGCCTTCTTAGCCCTGTGGGTTCTTGTGGCACTCATGGGTTTCCCTAGCTGTTGCTGATTCCCTGCTACAGGATTACCTCATGACTAAGGTGCTAGAGGAGGAGGAAAAGGAAAAAAAACTGAGTGAATTTCCACATTTCCCATAAGTGTCAAGAGTACCCTTTTCTGACCCTCAAAAAAAAAGCTGGTTGGCTTTTTCTGTCTGTCTGGATCCTAGTGCTTACTTTTGGGTTTCTGGCTGTGGTAAGTTCAAATGGAGGGATATCAAAGGGGAAAATGATAAACTCACCACTGATTTAGTGATATTTTGATTTTTGGTAATACCTGCTGTTATTTATGAAGTCTTCAAATAGGTACTCATGCATTCTGTTAGGTTTTATAGCATGTATAAAAGTATAGTATGTATTCAGTGGAAGTAAAAGGATGAAGTATGTTTATTCTATCTCAACTGGAACCTGAATCTTTAAAATTTTGTTAATTGTGTAAAATATGATGTGGTTCCAAAGTCAAAACTATGAACAAAATACACCTAACAGAAGACAAGCTTTTTTTCCTATTCTTTTTCTCCCTCCAGAGGTACACATATTTTTAAGGTTTTTTGATTATCCTTTTATTTTTTAATATTGAAAAGTAAGCATTTATATTTGTATTCCCTCTCCCCTCACTTCTTACACAAAAGATAACATGCTACAAACATTCTTCTGCATCTTTCTTTTTTTTCACTTAATTATATATCTTGCCGTCATTTCATAGACATATGTAAGGATTTTTCTCATTCCTTTTTAAGACTGTGTAGTGTTCCATTGTATAAACTTATCATGGTCTCTTAGTCTCTTATTGGTGGACATATGCATTATTTTGGGGCTTTGATTATTGCTAATCAATATAGTTTTTAAGCCAAACTTTCTTATTCATTTTACTGGGGAAGTGGAATATAATGAGAAGTGTTCACAATGTTTTTTATAACCTGAATCATTTTGGGTTCCAGATGTAGTTTATAGCCAATGCTGTAAATCTCATAGTTATAATTCTTAGACTCATTACACATGCAGTAAGAGTAATATATTTGAATGCTGGGATTTGCTCATGGGTACTGTCTTTAATGGTAGGCCACTCCTGATAATGATGATTTATGAATAGCTTGAATTCCTTAAGCACTTTTCCTACTGGTATTGTTGGAGAGGCAAAAAAGCTGTCAGTTTTTCAGCCTAAGCTGATAACAGAAAAATAGGAAATAGGGATTTTAAGAGGTAAAATACTAGAAGTGATGGTAATGATTAGTAGCAGTGAGGTTGCTCCATAAACTCAGTTTAGTATTATGGATATTGGATGGGAAGAAAACTGAGATCCATTTAAGGAGTTACTATATCCAAGAGTCAACAATTTGCAACAAAGGATGGGAAACTAGATAACTGAAGGTCTGGGATAAGATAAAGGCAACCATTTTCTGCCATAGCACCTTTTCAAAAGTCTTTCATTCCACCTTAGATATTAAAAGGACAGCCTAGCATTTGGTGTTCCTACCTGTCTATCTCTGGTTTAAACGCAAGCTGATTTGAAAAATATGTTAATTTTTCTATTTTATCAGTCTGAAGATGTGGATCAGAAGATTTCTTTCCCAATCCCTTCTTTTATAATATTGGTGCTTCTAATATAGGAAATAGTATAATCTGGGATTTTTAGGGGCATATAGTTCAGGGTTTTTACATTTAGTATTGCTCTCTTAGGTATTAGACAAACATGTAGAAATAATATTTGAACATGACTCCAGCATAGTCTACATAATGACACAATTAAGAATGTCATAAGATGTTGTGAGAAAGAAGGCCCCTAAGAAATTGTGATCAGCACAAATTTTAAATACTTAGCAAAAGAAGGAGTTGTGGGACATCTTACTTGTATAGTAATGGAAGAAATTCAGTTGTCAATTTCTGCTGGATTCTGATCCTTAGATGATATTATTTTTGAGCAATGTCTATGCCCCTACATTTTGGACTTTAACAGTTAACAATTTTAATTTTAAACTTGATTTTGGATTTTTACAGTTAAGAAGAGTTCTAGCCATAAACTTGAAATATTTCTGATAAGATTCTTATTTGTATTAATTATAATGTAGCTTGAGAACTGACACCTTTAACTGCTTTCCACTTTGGAAGTGTCTAATGATTCTGTTTTCTAGTATGAAGTAATTCAGCTATGTCTGTCTTTGGCTAAAGAAAATAAAATGATAAAAACTTAAGTAGTCTAAGGAAAGCCTAAAATTCCTACTTTGATGTTAGAGTTTATTATAGGTGCATGGTAGAATCTTGCTTGGATAAATGCTGGTAGTACTAATATGGTGGCACTGAAATGTCAACCTAGTATTTTGCTTTTATCATGTAGATACATGAATTTGTAACATGAAATACATGAAGTCACTTGCAATCTATCTGTTGAACCTATGGTGCCATATTTGTATTCTTTGAAATTCAGGTTATTTTGAAGTATTGAAAAGTTTAGAGGTGCGCAGAATTTCCAAGGTGAAGGCGGTCAACCTGACATAAATGTTAAAATGTGATGATCCTTTGGGTAACATCATTAAGTGCCTGGTGTTGGTGTAGGGGTTGAGGAAAGAGGATGGATGTTTACTGAACATTTTCTATATAACAGGTAATGTGTTAAGTGCTTCACATATATATCTTATATAATAGAACTTTATGGGTAGATATTACTATATTAATTTGTAAACCAGGAAAGTGGAGTTCAAAAAGTCTAAATAACTTAGAGTCACAGAGACTTTCAGTGTAGGATAAATATTTGAACTCAGGTCTGTTGACGGGTTTTTCCCCCAATGCTTTGCCAAATCCCTTACTTACTCAGGTAGGATTAGTCTCTAAAAGATCCTGGCCCCAGTAGGAGTGGTATGATGCCTATTAAGGTATTGGATATGGGTGTTATAAAAGGACCTTATTAATGTATTTACAGGTACACTTATAATATCCATAAATCTCACTTTAACCAGCACATTTGGTGTATTTAGTACATGCAGCTGACTGAGGCACTCTATTTGCCAGAATACTATTTTTCTTAGAGTAAAATACATACTTTTAATTTTCTAGGGAGTTGTTATAGTAGCTAAACACACAGAATAGCCCTGGTTTCTTTTTACAAATGAAGTACTAAGATGTAAGTAAAAAGTGAGAAATTTTAGAACTCTTTTTTTTTTTTTGAAATTTTAGAACTCTAATCATGACATCCTTATGACTTTGATTATCTTGTGACAGAAAAATGTGTCTAAGGGTCCCCTGCTAATCAGACATTGGATGATGGTAGCGTGAGGAAAGGACAGACTTAATGTTAGGTGATGAAGGTTCTCCAAGCCTTGACTAGAGTTTAAATAAAACAAACTTGAAGTACAGGGTCACATGATTTATAGATAATAACTCTTCCCATCTCTGGAACTCTTTGACATCTCCAATAACAAGAAATAGAGCTTCAAAGATTAGAGCTCCATGGGAAGCCAGGCAGGTGATGCTACTGTGTTAAGTTTTTCTGAGTTTGCTTTAGTATGCCTCAAGTGAATGAATAACTGTGGACACCCAGGAAGCCCAGGTGGCTAAAATTTATATTAAAAGAATTCATTTTATTGTACCTTCTCATTCGGAATCAAGGATGAGTCACTAAAAATCTGTAAGACCTAGGAGTGCAAGGAAAAGTGTGAAAGAGGATTTTTTATTTTGCCCATTGCATTCAAAAATATAGCTATCTGTCTTCTTTTAAGCACCTGGATGTGTGGAGCTTAATGTAATTGACCTCATGCATGTTGTGAAGAAAATTAAAAACCTTATCTCATGCTGGGGGCTATAAGTTTTCATCAACCACTTGGAGTTGGCCTGAAGGTCAGCTTTTACCACCTGAAAACAGATCTATTTATTTCCCAAAGTGCTACGTAGAACACTAGTCCTATAAGACATCTGTAGAAAAAAAAATTTCATAAAGTTTGGGAAACACCATATTATACATCTACCTATTAGATAATTATAACACACATTAGTGTATTAAGTAAGATTTCTGATAATTCAAATAGTATATGAAAAACAAAAGCAACAAAAACCGTGTAACTTTTCGTAATAGTCATTTTAATAGGAACCTCTTCCTATTAAGATTTCGCAGAACTAATTGATTAAGCCAGTGTGTTTTTGACATAAGAACAGGCAAATAGACCAGTGGAATAGAAGAGAGTCCTGTAATAGACCTTCATTGTAGTCTGTAACAAAGATGACACTGCAGTGAAGTGGGCAAAGTATGATCTTTTCAATAAAAGGTACTGGGTCAGTTAGATATCTATAGGAAAAAAAATGAACCTTACTTCACATATACATATGAAAGATAAAACAATTTGGCTTTTTGGGGAAAAGGTAGGAGATTATCTTCATGACATGAAGGAAAAGTTTTCTTAACAGGACACACAAAGGAAAAAGAATGGGGAAAAATGTCCACATTTAAAATAAAGACTGTTCATGAAAGGACACCATTAAGAAATTAAAGAGATGAGCTAGAGACTAGGACAAGATATTTGTACTATATATATCAGACAAAAGACTAGTATATAAAATATGTATAAAACCACTACAAATCCCTATCAAAAAGCCAGAATCAAATAGAAAAAATGGACAAAAGATTTGAACAGTCATGTCAGAAGGGAGGATATTTAAATGGCCACAGGAGATGAGAATGTACTCAAATTTATTAGTCATCAGGAACGTACAAATTAAAACCACAGTATGATTACAAAGGAATGGCTAAAATAAAAACAGAAAATGCCAAGTGTGTCAAGGATATAGAGTGGTTGCAACACTCATTTACTGTTGGTGGAAGTGTAAAATTAGTATGACTGCTTGGGAAAACTGGTTGCAGAAATTACTAAAGCTGAATATATGCTTATCCTATGACCCAGCATTTCCACCCCTAGATTATATACCAACAAAAATTCATATATATGTTCACCAAAAGATATGTACTATAGAATGTTCATAGCAGCATTATTTCTAAGGACCCCTAAACTGGGAACATTTCAAATGTTTATCAATAGTAGAATGAATGAAGTATGATAAATTCACACAATGGGCTATGATATAGCAATGAGAATAAACAAACTATAAATATGGAATAACATGAATAAATCTCACAAATATAATTTTGAGATAACAGGCAGACACGGAAGAGTACACACTGATGATAAAGTTTCTTTTTCATTTTTTTTAAGTTGTGATTTTATTTTATTTTATTTATTTTTTATTGGTGTTCAATTTGCCAACATATAGCATAACACCCAGTGCTCATCCCGTCAAGTGCCCCCCTCAGTGCCCGTCACCCAGTCACCCCAACCCACTGCCCACCTCCCCTTCTACTACCCCTTGTTCGTTTCCCAGTTAGGTGTCTCTCATGTTCTGTCACCCTCACTGAAATTTCCCACTCATTTTCTCTCCTTTCCCCTTTACTATTTTTTATATTCCCCAAATGAATGAGACCATATAATGTTTGTCCTTCTCCGATTGACTTATTTCACTCAGCATAATACCCTCCAGTTCCATCCACGTCAAGCAAATCGTGGGTATTTGTTGTTTCTAATGGCTGAGTAATATTCCATTGTATACATAGACCACATCTTCTCTATCCATTCATCTTTCGATGGACACCGAGGCTCCTTCCACAGTTTGGCTATTGTGGACATTGCTGCTAGAAACATTGGGGTGCAGGTGTCCCGGAGTTTCATTGCATCTGTATCTTTGGGGTAAATCCCCAGCAGTGCAATTGCTGGGTCATAGGGCAGTTCTATTTTTAACTCTTTGAGGAACATCCACACAGTTTTCCAGAGTGGCTGCACCAGTTCACATTCCCACCAACAGTACAAGAGCGTTCCCCTTTCTCCACATCCTCTCCAACACTTGTTTCCTGCCTTGTTCATTTTCCCCATTCTCACTGGTGTGAGGTGGTATCTTACTGTGGTTTTTTTTTTTTTTTTTTTTAAAAAGGATTTTATTTTTTTATTTTTTTTTTTTATTTTTTTTATTTATTTTTATTTATTTATGATAGTCACAGAGAGAGAGAGAGAGAGGCAGAGACACAGGCGGAGGGAGAAGCAGGCTCCATGCACCGGGAGCCCGATGTGGCTTACTGTGGTTTTGATTTGTATTTCCCTGATGACAAGGGATGCGGAGCATTTTCTCATATGCTTGTTGGCCATGTCCATGTCTTTCTCTGTGAAATTTCTGTTCATGTCTTTTGTCCATTTCATGATTGGATTGTTTCTTTGCTGTTCAGTTTAATAAGTTCTTTATAGATCTTCGATACTAGCCCTTTATCTGATAGGTCATTTGCAAATATCTTTTCCCATTCTGTAGGTTGTGTTTAGTTTTGTTGACTGTTTCTTTTGCTGTGCAGAAGCTTTTTATCTTGATGAAGTCCCAATCATTCATTTTTGCTTTTGTTTCCCTTGCTTTAATAGATGTATCTTGCAAGAAGTTGCTGTGGCCAAGTTCAAAAAGGGTGCTGCCTGTGTTATCTTCTAGGATCTTGATGGATTCTTGTCTCACATTTATATCTGTCACCCATTTTGAATTTATCTTTGTGTATGGTGTAAGAGAATGGTCCAGGTTCATTCTTCTGCATGTGGCTGTCCAATTTTCCCAGCACCATTTATTGAAGAGACTGTCCTTTTTCCAGTGGATAGTCTTTCCTGCTTTGTCGAATATTAGTTGACCATAGAGTTGAGGGCCCATTTCAGGATTGTGTATTCTGTTGTATTGATCTATGTGTCTGTTTTTGTGCCAGTACCACACTGTCTTGATGATCACAGCTTTGTAGTACAACCTGAAATCTGACATTGTGATGCCCCTGGCTCTGATTTTCTTTTTTAATATTCCCCTGGCTATTTGGGGTCTTTTCTGATTTCACACAAATCTTAAGATTATTTATTCCAACTCTCTGAAGAAAGTCCATGGTATTTTGATAGGGATTGCATTGAATGTGTGAATTGCCCTGGGTAATATAGACATTTTCACAATGTTAGTTCTTCCAATCCATGACCATGGGATATTTTTCCATCTCTTTGTGTCTTCCTCATTTCTTTCAGAAGTGTTCTATAGTTTTTAGGGTATAGATCCTTTACAAACTCTTTGGTTAGATTTATTCCTAGGTGTCTTATGCTTTTGGGTACAACTATAAATGGGAATGACTCCTTAATATCTCTTTCTTCAGTCTCATTGTTAGTGCATAGAAATGCCACTGATTTCTGGGCATTGATTTTGTATCCTGCCACACTGCCAAATTGCTCTATGAGTTCTAGCAACCTTGAGGTGGTGTCTTCTGGGTTTTCTATGTACAGTATCATGTCATCTGTGAAGAAGGAGAGTTCTTTGCCCATTTGAATGCCTTTTATTTCTTTTTGTTGCCTGATTGCTGAGGCTGGGACTTCTAATACTACGTTGAATACCAGTGGTGAGAATGGGCATCCCTGTTGTGTTTCTGATCTTAGGGGAAAGGCTCCCAGTGTTTCCCCACTGAGAATATTTGCTGTGGGCTTTTCATAGATGGCTTTTAAGATGCTGAGGAATGTTCCCTCTATCCCAACACTCTGAAATTTCAGGAATGGATGCTGTATTTTGTCAAATGCTTTCTCTGCATCTAATGAGAGGATCATTTGGTTCTTGGTTTTTCTCTTGCTGATATGATGAATCACATTGATTGTTTTATGAGTGTTGAACCAGCCTTGTGTCCTGGGAATAAATCCTACTTGGTCATGGTGAATAATTTTCTTAATGTACTGTTGGATCCGATTGGCTAGTATCTTTTTGAGAATTTTTGCATCCGTGTTCATCAGGGATATTGGTCTATAATTCTCCAATTTGGTGGGGTCTTTGTCTGGTTTTGGAATTAAGGTGATGTTGGCCTCATAGAACGAATTTGGAAGTACTCCATCTTTCTATCTTTCCAAACAGCTTTAGTAGAATAGGTATGGTTTCTTCTTTAAACGTTTGATAAATTCCCCAGGGAAGCCATCTGGCCCTGGACTTTTGTGTCTTGGGAGGTTTTTAATGACTGCTTCAATTTCCTCCCTGGTTATTGGCCTGTTTAGGTTTTCTATTTCTTCCTGTTCCAGTTTTGGTAGTTTGTGGTTTTCCAGAAATGCGTCCATTTCTTCTAGATTGCCTAATTTATTGGCGTATAACTGCTCAGAATATGTACTTAAAATGATTTGTATTTCCTTGGTATTGGTTGTGATCTCTCCTTTTTCATTCATGGTTTTATTAGAGTCTTTTTTGTTTGTAATAAGGCTGGCTAATGGTTTATCTATCTTATTAATTCTTTCAAAGAACCAACAGCTGGTTTTGTTGATCTGTTCTACAGTTCTTCTGGTCTCTCTTTCATTGAGTTCTGCCCAAATCTTTATTAACTTTCTTCTTCTGTTTGGTGTAGGTTTTATTTGCTGTTCTTTCTCCAGTTCCTTTAGGTGCAAGGTTAACTTGCATATTTGAGTTTTTTTCAGTTTTTTGAGGGATGCTTGTATTGAGATGTATTTCCCTCTCAGGACTGCTTTTGCTGTATCCCAAAGATTTTGAACGGTTGTATCTTCATTGTCATTAGTTTCCATGAATCTTTTTAAATTCTTCTCTAATTTCCTGGTTGACCCTTTCATCTTTTAGCAGGATGGTCTTTAACCTCCACGTGTTTTAATTTCTTTCAAATTTATTCTTGTGATTGAGTTCTAGTTTCAAAGCACTATGGTCTGAAAATATGCAGGGGACAATCCCAATCTTTTGGTATTGGTTAAGACCTGATTTGTGACCCAGTATGTGGTCTATGCTGGAGAAAGCTCCATGTGCACTTGAGAAGAATGTGTATTCATTTGCGTTCAGATGTAAATTTCTGTAAATATCTGTGAAATCCATCTTGTCCCCTGTATCATTTAAAGCTCTTGTTTCATTGGAGATGTTGGTGTTTAGAATGTCATTTGTAGAAAGCACCGTATTGACGTCTCCCACTATAAGTGTATTATTACCTAAGTCTGTCTTAACTTTGGTTATTAATTGATTGATATACTTGGCAGCTACCACATTCGGGGCATAAATATTCATGATTGTTAGGTCCTCTTGTTGGATAGATCCTTTAAGTATGATATAGCGTCCTTCTTCATCTCTCACTACAGTTTTTGGGATAAAATTTAATTTATCTCATATGAAGATTGCTACCCCCGCTTTCTTTTGAGGACCATATGAATGGTAAATGGTTCTCCAACTTTTTATTTTCAGGGTGTAGGTGTCCTTATGTCTAAAATGAGTCTCTTTTAGACAGCAAAGAGATGGGTCTTGCTTTTTTATCCAGTCTGAAACCCTGTGTCTTTTGATGGGATCATTTAGACCATTCACGTTCAGAGTTACTACTAAAAGATTTGAATTTAGTGTCATCATAATACCTATTCAGTCCCTGTTTTTGTGGATCATTTTTGGACTTCTTCTTTCTTTTACAGAGTCCCCCTTAATATTTCTTGCAGAGCTGGTTTGGTGGTCACATATTCTTTCAGTTTCTGCCTATTTTGGAAGCTCTTTATCTCTCCTTCTATTCTGAATGAGAGCCTTGCTGGATAAAGTATTCTTGGCTGTAGGTTCTTCTCATTTAGGACCCTGACTATATCCTGCCAGCCCTTTCTGGCCAGCCAGGTCTCTATGGAGAGGTCTGCTGTTAATCTAATATTTCTCCCCATATATGTTAGGGATCTCTTGTCTCTTGCTGCTTTAAGGATTTTCTCTTTATCTTTGGAATTTGCAAGTTTCACCATTAAATGTTGAGGTGTTGAACAGTTTTTATTGATTTTAGGGGGAATCTCTCTATATCCTGGATCTGAATGTCTGTTTTCCTCCCCAAGTTAGGGAAGTTCTCAGGTATGATTTGTTCAAATACACTTTCTGGTCCTCTGTTCCTTTTGGTGCCCTCCGGAACCCCAATTAAATGTAGATTTTTCCTTCTGAGGCTGTCATTTATTTCTCTTAACCTTTCCTCATGGTCTTTTAATTGTTTTTCTCTTTTTTCCTCAGCTTCCTTCCTTGCCATCAACTTATCTTCTATGTCACTCACTCTTTCGTATACCTCATTAACCCTCATTGTTAGGACCTCCAGTTTGGATTGCGTCTCATTGATTTTTAATTTCAGCCTGATTAGATCTAAATTCTGCAGTCATGAAGTCTCTTGAATCCTTTATGCTTTTTTCCAGAGCCACCAGTAGCTTTATAATTGTGCTTCTGAATTGGCTTTCTGACATCAAATTGTAATCCAAATTCTGTAACTCTGTGTGAGAGAGTACTGTTTCTGATTCTTTCTTTTTTGGGGAGTTCTTTCTAGCAATTTTGCTCAGTGCAGAGTGGCTAAAAATGAGTTGTACTGGAAAAAGGAAGAAAAAAAAAAAAGAAAAACCAAACAAACAAACAAACAAAAACAAGGAGGGATATCTTCTGTTTCTATATGCTCTAAATCCCTCAATTTCCCCTGGAGTTTTCCAGTGCTGGGCAGTGAAGAACTTGCTTTTTCCCTGTCCTTCCAGCTGGTCTTCTGGGGAGGGGCCTGCTGTGCTGATTCTCAAGTGTGAGCACCTGGGGGAGATTCCCCGCCCCCTGCCAGGTGCAAGGCTCAGTGGGAGCTGTTTACTTTGTGAGACCTCTGTTCCCTCATGGCCCGGCTCCATCCCAGGCATACGGTGACACCAGGAGGAACAATCACACTGGCCAGCGGCCAGCTCTCAGCCCTGGAGTCAGCTCCCTCAGTAACTACTGCAGTCTCCCAATCCACACTGGCCTGGATGCTCTGGGGCTGGAGGGGCGTTGATCTGCACAGCTCAGGGGCACCAGGTTGCAGGAGCGTCCTCGCTGTCCTGTGCCCTCCCCGCCTCCACCTGTCCCGGGGCGAGCGCAGGATCCTGTGATGTGTCCCCCGCACCCTGGGATCTGGGGCCTGGGCCACTGGAATCATGATCCTGGGGCCATGCAGCCCCCTCTGCCCGGAGCTGCCACCTGAGCTTCTCCCCGAGGCCCCACCGGGCTTGCTCCAGCACTTTACCCAGCTTGGCCTGCGGTGTGGGTGCACTTTCTTTGTTAGTGACCCCGGGAACCTGGAGGCTCCACTGCCCCTCCTGGGATCCTGCCCAAGTTCCCTGCGAGTACCTTTCCCTCCAGGAAGGATCCACTGCGGATTTTTAAAGTTCTTCTCCGGGACTGGGCTTTCCTGTCCCCAAGTCTCTCGCTACTACACTTTAGCCTTGGCTCCTCGCAGGACCTCTCCCCCACTTGACTCTTTTATTTTTTATTTTTTCTGTCTTCCTACCTTGTTAGAAGCTCAAACTCTTCTCTCTGTAGTGTTCCAGCTGTTCTCTCTTTAAATCCCAGGCCGAATTAATAGGTTTTCAGGATGATTTGAAAGTTATCTAGGTAAGTTGTTGGGGACAGGTGACTTAGGGACCCTACTCGTCCGTCATCTTGACCCGCCCCTCGATGATAAAGTTTTTAAACCTGCAAACTAATCTATGCTGTTAGATCTCAGAACAGTGGTTACTCTGGAAGGGGTTCAAAGAAGCTTCTGGATGCTAATGATATTTTGATCTGGGTATTGGTTTCAGTTTGTGAAAGGTCATTGAACAATATATTTTTGATTCATGTATTTTCTTGAACATTTAACATACTAAAATAAAAAGTACACTAAAAAGGCAGAAGTAAAAACAAAAATTTACTGAATAAGAGATCCTTAGATCTGGGCTTCCAAGGAACTTTGGGAAATGCTTACCAATCATACAATGCTATTGATAGGTATTGTTCAGGTCATATTTTTTTTATTGAAATAAGACCAGATGAAATGATATTCAAGGAAAAATGTAAGTGGACATTTTCCCCAATTAATATTTGAATTTGCCATTGTTTTTGTATTGAAGACTGTGAAGAACTGTATGGTAGTGATAAATGATTAAAGAAGTCATTTAATGAGCGTTTGAAAAGTAATGAGAGAAATAGATGCTTTTTAATTACATAAATATTAAAACAAGATCAAACAGATTGCTTTTTAGTTTGGAGCAATATAAAATATAAACTTTCAATAGCTTCATAAGAAATATATAAAAAGTATTCTGTGGCAAATAGCAGTTTTGTGGAACTTAACAATGAAATCATTTTATACTTTAGGTTTCTGTTTATCATTGACATGTAAGAGTTAATTTACACTCATACTGTTTTATACAATAATATCCCTTTTCCCAGTTCTTTAATATGTGTTTTACCATTTCAGAGACATTTTTGATGACAGAGTATATGCCTGGATCTTTGTGTAAATGCTTTTCTCTTCTGCTAATTAAATAATTAAATCACTTACTTCAGAATGCTGAAATGCCAAATGTCCAGTTTCTCTGCTTCCACAGACTTCATACTCTGACAGCCAACAATTGCTCTAAGTGTTTGACATTCAGAAATTGGAGCGAGTAGGTCAGGACTGTGGCAAGTTGGTTTGCATTTTAAGTAAGCTGTGAGTGAAGAGAGAGGAAGGAGATGTGTCCAAGGTAATTTCTCTTAGTTATTTTCTGTGTCTGCCTTAAGACTTTTGTTTGTTTTTCAAGAGGAAATAAAAACTAGACTGGTTCTTCTTATCCCGATTTTACATTTTTGTAGTGATCTCTCTGAAAAATTATAGAAATCTGAAGTTCTGGCTATTCAAAATTTATATATCGTATTTATAGTCAAATGAAATCCTCATACCTACTTCCATGGTGCACGTTTTTAGAGAATTAGAATCGTTGAGTATAAGATTGAATTTTTTTATGACAATAGCTATACGATGCTATTGTATATATTAGCAATGATTTCTTTTTATATAGAGACTTACACTTTTGAAAATATGCAATATGTATAGTTAGTCCTTTTTATTCAGGTTTTCAAGAGAGAGATTCCTTAGAATATTCAAATTATTAATCCAATCACATATCTTATGTTAGCCAATTATTTTAATTTTCTCAGTAGAAATATTTGCCTTATATTTTGTTGAATGTATTTGCTAACATTTTACTACATGTATTTTCTTCTCCTACCTGCTGTGGAAAATGCAAATGATGCCAATAAAATGACCAAAAGGTAGAAAAGGAAGGAGGAGCAGCAAGGGATTAGACAGCAGCAAGGGATCAGACAAAGCATTAAGCATTTGTATCTAAATAACCAAGTCACAGGTCAAATTTCATAGAGGGACCTCCATGGGAAATTACACAAGTGTTGCTATACTGAAATTTTATGGTAATATTATTAAAGATGGGGGAGTTTCTATTCCTTGTCATTGACTTCCTGAGCCAGCAGCAGGTAACTGGTGGAGTCTGAGTCTCTGCTGACAACTTCCTGCACATGTGAGAATGGTTGTGGAGTGACTATGGGGTGACATTCATGAGCTGGTACTATGGGGTGCTTAATGGTGCCACCAACTTGGGGTATCATGACAATATGCAATGGAGGAAAGATATCTAGGGCTTTTAGGAGGGATGTTGTTCAGGCCTCAATTCCATAATACATTTGGATCTTGGTATCAGATCTTTATTATGGAATGTGAGTTATACTTATGTATGTGTTTATGACAGTCCAAACTATTGTCTTATGAATATACTTTTTTTTTAGAGATTGTGTTCATTGTTTGTAAGCAAGCATGTTTGTCATTTCATAAAGAGGGTTCAGAGAGGAGCCCTGTAAGCATTGTTATTTATTAATGTTATTTATGAATGATTGGAGTAGAACCTGTTGGAATATTATAATCCTTTATGATTAAACATTAAAAAAAAACCTACCGTAAGTTTTCACATCTCAAACTTTTTCTTGGTATTTTGGTATACATTACATACTGATAATCTGTCAGGCTAGTGTATAATATGAACTGGCTCATAATCAACATTATTTCATTGCTAAAAATAGATAGATGTTAATATGATATTACAGCCAGTCTTGTCTATGTTACAATTAGCCTGTGGTTGATCATAGTGGGAGTATTTACACCATGGAATTGCAAATGTCACAAATCAGGCCCCCTACCTCCTGCCCCACCCTCTGATTCATTGTTAAACATTTATCAGTATGCCATTGGGTATAATAGAACATAGTTTTGAAGTTGGTTAGGCCAAGGATAAAATTCTATTTCTCCCTCTCTCTCATTCTGGCAAATTATAAAACTTTCTTAAATTTCCCATTTTCTCAGTACAAAGAAAAGGAGTATTGTGAAAATCAAATTAGCTAATGTACAAAGCACTTGGCAGAGGCTTTTAATGTATTTTTGAATCCTTTTACTTTCTCCACTCTCCTAAAATTGGTCCTGGAATCTAGGGTGAGAGTGAAATATAATGGAGGTCAAGATTTTGCAACTGTCGATAGAGAAGGGCCAGAAGTTCGGCACCAGGAAAGAAGTTCTGTATTAGGGGTGGCATATCTGAAATAGTTACTCTCAAGATCTCTCCAGGGGAAGTGCAGAAAAAAATCCTTGAAAGTAGAAGCCCTTACACAGCATTTTAGTATATCTACAGAGGCAGGGATAGCTGTAGGTCTCTCCATTGAGAGAGTTGTGCTGAGGTGGAGTAACAAGCCTGAACCTCAGGAAAGGGAGAAACCCTTGGGTAGGTGAACTGAGCCCTGGTACTAGATATCAGTGTGATCAGAGCTTGCAGTCTCCCAGCAGGGATTGCACTTGGTCCTGGTCAAGACAACTCCTCCTCTAGTTCCATGATTTTAGGCAGTAGAGAAGTGGATGGAGCCTGCAAAATATACTATCCCAGATTTGGTAGAAGAGAAATCAGGACAGTTTTCACACACATAATGTTAGAGCAAATCTGATCTGGAAAGAGCTTCTCACATTAAACAAAATCAAAATAAAACAAACAAAAAAAGGGTTTTAACTATGGCAAACAACCAAAAACAAACATACAAAAATCTCTACATATATAACAAGAGGAAAGAGAGAAGGAAACTAATATACAAAACACAGAAAGGACCCAGTCTAAAAGAAAATGTTGCCCAGATAGCACATTCCTGTTGATTTACAATGTAGAGAAACTTGCTGAAAATAGGAATTAATTGGAAGCAGGGCTCAAAGATAAGATGATTAAGGAACAGAAAGAGGTGAAAAGAGAGGTTGCTGAAATAAGAATACAAATCGAGAGCCAGAACAACACTATTGCAGATCTAATGAATACAAAGATTTCTCAAAGAAGAGTTACTAGTTTGGTTTCATGTTTTTCCTCCCAAAGAAGAGGCTGATTCTATAGTCACATAATCATTTTCATTTGCTTTTACAAAGACTTGAACAAAATGGAAAAGATGAAGGTATAGCTCTTCACCGAACTGACTCCTAACTGCCAATGGCCTCTAGAAATATCTCTTTCAGTGTAGCAGTGAAATTGTTTTATAAATCTCTCTGGTTTTATAAAGGAAAATAGTAATTCTGGGATTAGTGCAGCTTGAAAAATTTTTTTATCTTCCCCAAATTTTGGTTAACAGTGTGTAACAGGAGGGTGAATAAGACTTTTCCTATTTTGGAATTTTTGGTGAAACTCCACAATGGAAAACAAATGAATGCTTCTATATTCTACACAGAGACCTGAGATCTGTCCTTTGTATTCTATTAAGAGATAGCATGGACTAAAAAAAAAAGTTTAAAGATACAAGAAATAATTTTAAATTACATGAAATCACATAAAATAGATGAAGGAGGTCAAAAGGTACAAACTTCTGGTTTTAAAATAAATGTCATGGGGATGTAATGTACAACACAGTGACTATAGTTAATAATACTGCAACGCAAATTTGAAAGTTGCTTAAAGAGTAGATCTTAAAAGTTCTTATCACAAAATTTTTTTAAAGATTTATTTATTTATTTTAGAGAGAGAGCAGGAGCAAGCAGGACTAGGGATGATAGGAGAGAGAATCCTGAGGCAGACTCCCCACTGAGCACAGAGCCCAACCAAATGGGTGGGGCACTAGATTCTCAGGACCCTGAGATGGTGTGACTTGAGCTGAAATCAAGAGTTGGCCACTTAACCAGCTGAACCACCTAGGAGCCCCAAGAAAAAAGTGATTTTAACTGTATGGTGATGAATGTTAACTAGCCTGTGGTGATCATTTCAGAATATATACAAGCATTGAATTATTATGTTGTATACCTGAAACTAATATAATGTTATATGCTAATTATACCTCAATAAAAAGGGAAAACAAATCCCATGAAAAGAGACAGCTGAATTAGCTCTGCTACTCTAACCATCACCCTCAGTGGATATCAGCAAAAGTTTTGGGTTTCAAGGATCTTCAATGTGTTTTTGAGTTCTTGATCAGGCAAGGAGTACTAAGCCTGATAATTCTACTTTTCTGATATGATACTGATTCTGATTCTAAGCACTGATACTGATAATACTGATACTCTGCTTTTCACTCCTGATAGCAATCCTATCACAAACTGAGAAAGTGGTGGTAAAGAAAATGCCTCACAGGAATTGAGGGTGCCTGGAAGAGGATGGCATTGGTATCTCAATCCTGGCTAGATGTCTGGTCCTATGGCAGCTTTGCAGATCTCCTTCACAGTTATGTAAATGGTGAGGCAAACTGCAGTGAGAGCAACTGCAAGGAAGAGAGCTTGTGCATGCATTGTTTAAGGCACAAGGAGGTGGAATTTTACACGGGGCTGCTGATGCAAAGGAACCACTGTACCTGATTGTGGTTGATGGCATTTGAGGCAGTGTTTGAAAGCCGTGAGTCAGAGCCGATGTTTCACATCAGAAGGCTATGCAGTGGGGAGGTAGCCTCAAAGAGACACCAATAGGTTTCACCTGTGCTCTCTCCCCTTAATAAAACAAGTGGTTCAGTGCCTACCACAGAGTATGTTTTCTGCTGAGAGTAAACTGCAGTTGCCTGGGGTAGGTAACAATGTTTGAGGCATTTATCTCCAAGCTCTACTTTCTGCTTCAACTAAGCAAAAGCTAGAACTAGAAAAGGAAAGGAGAAAGTATAAGCAGCCTTAGTTAGGAGAGAGGAGTGTTCACTGAAGTCTTAAATTTGGGCAAGTTTGAAACTTGGAGACTCTGGCTCAGATTTTTTTTAAGAGGTAGGAAAAGGAGATTCAAAAGGGTGTTTTTTTTTTTTTTTTTTTTTAAAGATTTATTTATTCATGAGAGACACACAGAGAGAAGACAGAGACAGAAGCAGGCTCCATGCAGGGAGCCTGATGCGGGACCCCATCCTGGGTCCCCAGGATCATGCCCTATACTGAAGGTGGGCCCAAACCGCTGAGCCATCCGGGCTGCCCCAAAAGGGTGGTTTTTAAAGATAATGAAACCATTCCATGTTTGGACACCACTGAATTCAGGCTGTTGGTATCAACACTTGTAATGCCATAAAATCCTACTATGGGCATTGTATAGGCTCCTAATTTTATCTTCTGGTATGAACTGATAACATTTATGGTTCGAAACCGTATGATGTTTTTAATTGTCATGAGTTAAACATCAGGCCAGAAATGATTGACCATATAATACTAATGACCCAAGAAAGCATTTAGCAATGTCTTTAGTACTAATGACTATCTTTGAAATGAGAAATATAAACTTTATTCATAATTCCTTAAGAATTATTACATTATTCATGTTTTTAAATCAAATTAACTCTGATGGTAAGCCCCCACTTTATGAGGACATGAGAAAGTATCAGCCACGTTTTGGGATTTTTTTTTTTTTCAATCTACACACTTAGCATTTCCGAATTTCCTATAAAACATGCCATTGTTCTTCCAAAGCACTACCCTCTCCCCAGAGCGACAGAAAACTTTTGGGTCCTCGGCTTTTATTTTCTTTTTTTAAAAGATTTCATTTATTTATTCATAAGAGGCACAGAGAGAGAGGCAGAGACACAGGCAGAGGGAGAAGCAGGCTCCATGCAGGGAGCCTGATGTGGGACTTGATCCGCGGTCTCCAGGATCACACCCGGGATGAAGGCGGCGCTAAACCGCTGAGCCACCGGGGCTGCCCTTTTTGTTTTCTTTAAGCAAGGGAAGACCACTAAAGAACTTTTGCTTGACCTGCATTAGGGCTGGGGCTATTTTATGCATTACTAGCCTGCTAAGTTTTGCTAATTTTCCCCATTCTTTTTAGCTGTGCTAAAAAGTGGAGAGTCCCATCACTGTACCCAATGTCTTCTGCCACCCATCTGAGGCTTCTTTTCCATATCTTCCCGTTGGGGGAAGGTTCCACGTATTCCCTTCTCAATATGCCTTCTTACCTGTTACAATGATGGATGTGTTGACACTATGAGCTTTTTTTTTTTTTTTTTTTTTTTTTTTTTTTTTTACTAATCCACCATGTTACACAGGCAGTGCTTCTGGAATCCTTGACTGGTAATAATGAATAGGTAAGAGGGAGAAGAAAACAAAGCGGAGGAAAATGGATGGCAATAAAAGTAGGATGAAAAGAAGAAAAAAAATGGGTAAGTTAAAAACAAGGAGTAGTAGAGTGATATCAAAAGTTGCTTTTTAATTTCTCTCTGCGGAACTGGCCTTTCTGAGCCACCCTGCTCTGTGGTTTTCTGGTTTGCATAATTGAATGGATATCACTGAAGGATGTATGAATGGCGTTACTATGATTATATAAGAGTGTAAGCAGCTCGCTATTGTGTGAAAGTGAATGAATGAGTATTGCATTTTACTAAACTGTTAACCTGCTTTGACAGCTGTTACGCTGCGATAAATGATTGCAGAATTAATTGAAGAGGTTATTATGCTATTAAAACCTATTTTCACTGAGCAGTAATAATGAGAATTCATTGTTAGTCAGTGAGTGTCCACCATTCGGTGATGGGAAATTTCTCTTCTAGCATCTATGTATTGTTTTTGTAACACAACTCTTTTAGACCACCTATGAGAACTTAATTTATTTGAAGAGGTGCTAACTTTTTATCTTTTCATTGAAGGATCAGATTGTCATGAAAGGGTCAAGATCTCACCATTTCAAGCTTTCCTTGCCTTTCAGTACTTTCATACTATTTCATTTTTCCTCAGTAAGTTATCAACTGATTCAGTTACAACTGAGTTGACTCTTTCAATTCATTGTTGTTGAACTGTTCTACATACCTGAAGAAACTTCTTGTAAAAAACTCCTCAGAAACTAGTTTCTACTGATAGGAAAGATAATGCCTTCTGTTCTGTCATTGTTAAAGGAGTAACTCTTCCTATTAAATGCTGTTCCATCAAGTATATTTTAAACATTCACATTAACTTGCCTCTATTCCAGAACATCTGGAAATTATTGGAGTAAAAACTTGATAACTTTGTATCTTTTACATATACTCCTTAAATAAGGGAAATTGTGATACAACCAGTGGATTTTTTTTTTTTTTTTGGATTTTATTTATTTACTCATGAGTGACACAGCCAGAGAGAGAAGCAGGCTCCCTGCAGGGAACCTGATGAGGGACTCATCCAAGGATCCTGGGATCACACCCTGAACAAAGGCAGATGCTCAACCTCTGAGCCACCCAGGTATCCTCAATAGACAGTGGAATGAGCTTGTGAATTCACTTTGGGCAGTTTGGACAATGATCCAGATTCTTCCATCACCCAGCAGGAGGGGATACACCTAAACTTAATGGGCCCGTTGGTTACCTTTTGTCAATAGGGTCTGTACCTGAAGATAGGGTCTCCAGGGGTGGGCAGCCTACTTTCCTCAGGCAACTCTTGTTAAATAGATGGTACTTCAGAACATTGTTTTAATATTTGCCCTAGAAGAAGGGAGATAAGTTGCATCTGAAATTAATGGAACATTGTTAACTATATTTCCTCCCCCCAAAAAACAGATGGTGGGGTGGGGTGTGTGAATCCTTCCCCTGGAACATGAATGCATTCTGCATGTGCAGCAGAACATACTGATTCTTGCTCACTTTTCTGAGGGATGATGGTAGGATGAGAGACTGGGGTCTTCTCTCTCTCTCTCTCTCTCTCTTTTTTTTTTTTTTTACCTTTCTAAGTTTCTCTAGTAAAGCCTGTGTAGGTAGTATTGTAGAATCAAGGGATCCACCTTGCAAGATGTAAACCCAGAGTGTATTGATTATTGTGAATTATGTAAGGTACTATTTTACTTTTCTGGTCTCTCTGTGGAGGAGTTTTCCCTAAACATGCCATGTCTTTTACTCAGCTCTTTGCTCTTTCTTGTCATGGTTGATTTAATTTTCTGGCTGACAGGAAACTGCATTGATTCAAATTTATCAGTTGCCCAAGTGAACCTATCAATAGGCCTAAATGAAAGGAATTTTTTTTAAAACTCCTCTTTCTCCACACTGGAAGAGAGAAAATGGTGACTTGTGCAAATATTTTGCTCTACAGACTCAAACTTTCCTATGGGTAGTCTCTCTAGGGCTGAATTTGGAGTGCAGAGGGTTTTCAGGCCTGGTCAGTTCTCACATTAAGCTGTATCTTCCAATTCTGCCTTCACCAATGACAGGGATAGTATTTTGGACTCCTGTTTGCCTTATACATCCCTTATTTTTCAACTGGTTCAGAACTCAGGGAAAAGGGCACTAATTAGGCATCTTTGGATTCCCACATCTCCAGCAGGGAGCTGTTGAAGGATTGAAGCATTGCATAGAGTGCTGCTCTATTATGTAGGTACTCTTTCCAGTGATTGATTTTACTCTTAGTCAAAAGGCAGTACTATAGGGAAAGAGCCTTTAGATTCCAAATTCCAAATGTTTGCAAATGAGCATTTGAATCTGGTGAATTTGAAGATGACACCCACTAGAGAAACTTTCCTTCCCACTCAACAAACAAGCTAATAGACCTCTGCTTGTGGCCCAAATGCTTTGCTCAGACCAATTCTCATTGTGGCAGAGGTGCCTAGCCAGAAATAGAATAGTATTTTCTGTGAAATACACACAGTCCTAGATATTTTGTAGCTTAATTCTGTCCTGACTGTTGAGGAATGCTTTAATGACTTTGGAAGTCTCTATGGAGATAAACCATATTTTAAAGAAATAAGCTTTTGAAAGATAAGTCACAATTGTATGGCACTATCAATATGCCATAAATACATGGTGTGATAAGTTGATTCGTGGGCTGTAGGGATTTAGGTAGAAGCATCTTCTATAGTTCCTTGAAAGATAGAATGAATTCTGGTTAAGATAAGTTGATGTTGGAAATAAGCCTCACAAAGAATTTAAATCTAAATCAGGTATGTCTGTCCTAGCCTGGAAACAGCTTCTTTGTGCATTATTAGGCCTCAGTTGATGATTATGTTTAACTATATGCTGAACAGGAACTTATTTTTTAAGTTTTTTATTTTAATTCCAGTATAAATAGCATAGTGCTTATTAGTTTCAGGTGTGCAATATAGTGATTCAACAATTCTATATATTACTCCAGAATCATGGTAAGTGTGCTTATTTTCTCTATAAAATGTATTTTTCTCAAAATTTTATTTAAATTCGAGTTAGTTAACATATAGTATAATATTGGTTTTGGGAGTAGAATTTATATAACTTCTATACAACACTCAGTGTTCATCACAATAAGTGTCCTCCTTAATACTCATCACTCATTTAGCCCATCCCCTACAACCTCCCCCATCAACCTGTTTGCTGTCTATCATTAAGTTCCTTATGATTTGCTTTTCTCTTTTTTTCTCTTTTCCTATGTCCATCGATTTTGTTTCTTAAATTGCACATATGAGTAGAATCATATGGTATTTGTCTTTCTCTGACTGACTTATTTCACTTAGCATAATTCTCTCTACCTCCATCCTCATTATTGCAAATGGCAAGGTTTCATTTGTTTTGATGGCACTCACACACACATAAATACTGCATCTTTATCCATTCATCAGTCAGTGAACATTTGGGCTTTTTCTGTAGTCTGACTATTGTTGATAATGCTGCTGTAAATACTGGGTGTGCATATACCCCTTCAAATCTGTAGTCTTGTATCCTTTGGGTAAATAACTAGTAGTGCAATTGCTGGGTCATAGGGTGGTTGTATTTGTAACTTTTTGAGGAGGTTCCACACTATTTTCCAGAGTGGTTGCACCAGTTTGCATTCTCACCAGCAGGGTTAGAGGGTTCCTCTTTCTCAACATCCTTGCCAACATCTGTTGTTTCCTGTGCTGTTAATTTTAGCTATTCTGACAGGTGTGAGGTGGTATCAACAAGTGTACTCTTTAATCCGTATCATTTATTTCACATATCTGCTCCCCCCAACCTCCCCTCTGGTAACATCAGTTTGTTCTCTACAGTTAAGAGTCTGTTTCTTGGTTTGTCTCTTTTTTCCCCCTTTGCTTGTTTGTTTTGTTTCTTAAATTCCACATATGGGTGAAATCATATGGCATTTGTCTTTCTCTGAGTTATTTCACTTAGCATCATACTTTCTGGCTCTACCCATGTCATTGCAAATGGCAAGATTTCATTCTTTATGGCTGAATAATGCTCCATTGTATGTATGTGTGTATATATCTATATACATCTATCTACCTGTCTATACATCCATCTATCAATGGACACTCAGGTTGCTTCCATAATTTGCCTTTTGTAAATAATGCTATAGTAAACATAGGGATGCGTATAGCCTTTCAAATTAGTGTTTTTGTATTATTTGGGTAAATATCCAGCAATGTGATTACTGGATCTTAGGGTAGTTCTATTTTTAATTTTTTTTTAGTTTAGATTTTGTTAGTTAACATACAATGTGATATTAATTCCTGGAGAATTCAGCAATTCATCACTTACATCGAGGAACCTCCATACTGTTTTCTTTTTTTTTTTTTTAAAGATTTTATTTATTTATTCATGACAGACACACACACACACACAGAGGCAGAGACACAGGCAGAGGGAGAAGTAGGCCCTCTGCAGGGAGCCTGATGTGGGACTCGATCCTGGGTCCCCAGGATCAAACCCCGGGCTGAAGGTAGTGCTAAACTGCTGAGCCACTGGGGCTGCCCACCATACTGTTTTCCATAGTGGTGGCACCAGTTTGCATTCCCACCAACAGTGCAAGAGGATTCTTTTTTCTCCAAATCTTTGCCAACACTTACTGTTTCTTATGTTTTGATTTTAGCCATTCTGACACATGTGAGGTAATATTTCATCGTGATTTTGGTTTGCATTTCCCTTATAAGTGATGTTGGGCATCGTTTCATGTGTCTGTTGGCTATCTGTATGTTGTCTTTGGAAGAATGTCTGTTCATGTATTCTGCCCATTTTTAATTGGATTACTTTTTGAGTGTTGTATCTATTCTCTCTATATTTTCAATACTAACTCTTTATCAGATATGTCATTTGCAAATATCTTATTTCAACAGGAACTTCTTTTTAAAAGATCGAGTGTGCAATATGTGAATTTAAGCTTATGTTAATCAAACCATCTTGGTGATTGAGAGTTCTCAGTGAGTTCATTTTACTGAAAATTTTTTCAAGTAAAAGTAAAATCATTTTATGACAAACTGTTGGTTTTCCTCGTAGGTGAATTTGTTATTATATTTGAATATACTGCTAGAAATCATATTGTCTGTCTACAGCAAGTGTAGATGGATTAAATTTGTCTAGGCTTTCTGTAGAGGATTAACCAAATTTGAGAAAGTGACAGAATAGTAAGAAGAAAGAATCTGTCTCCCTCTGCCTCTCGAATTCAATTCATAAGCCTTGAGATTTGTCACGTTTGCATTACAGGGCATTACTTAGACTTTTCTTCCATTTTTACCTTTATTCTCTGATACTCCTTTCCTTTTCTTATTATTAATGATGTTTATTCATAACTCTGTACCACATTTTTTCTAGACTGTGACTCCTTAAGGAAAGGAATTACAGAATAATTGTTGTACTCCATTGAACAGTGCCTGCACAGGATAGTACCCAATTAATATTTATTAACTAAATGAACTATTAGTATATGAATACAAAGTAATTTTGTCTTTTACATACCTCCTTTGTAATGTATTATTTTTGTTCTGGTTTTATATTACAGAAGACTATTTTGCATATATTCTAAAGCAGAACAACTTTGTCCTGATGTTTTGTTCTTCTTCAACAAAATAGATTTAATTGCAAAATATGTTTCTTTGCAAAGTTCCAGTGATGATTCATTATTTTTCATTATTCCACTGGCATCTAACTGTACATGCTCTGTTGCCCATGCCATCACTACTAATGAAGAAGTACTTTAAAAAGTGGGGTGGACCATGTTTTCTATTTTGTCAGCCTAACTGGAGACTGGTAGAAGAAAAGTGATTAGCTATTTCTTAGAAGTTTACTAGAACTGCTTTTTTCTTTCTTTCTTGTACATGGTTGTAAATATGGATACACCTGCTTATTCTTTAAAGGTTCTGGATAAGTATCTTTTGTGTGGAATAAGACTGGCATGTCTTAGAAATGATTCAGCCTAGTATTTATTGAAAGGATTCAGATACATCTATTGAACAAATGAATGGAACAGCAAGCATAGTATTGGTCACAATCACAAAGAAAAGTGGTTTATCATTCTTAGGAGCTGTGGAATCTAGATGTGCAACAAGAATGACAAAGATTCAACTCAGGCATGGACAGATGTCCAATCTGGAAAGAGGGACATACCTACACCCACTCTACACTCCCTGTACCTACTTTATTAAGCATCCTCTAAGAGTTGGTCTGTGCCACACCACTTTGAAAATTCTGTCTTATAGAATTTTATTACCATAAGCTTGAGTATGAGAAGCCTAAATGATATGAGAAAAGGCTAAGGAGTTTGAGTTAATAACAAACTAGTTTATCAAAGGTTTTTATTTGGTAAATACATATAATAATTAAATATAAATATATAGTTCTCAGAAGAAGTTATGTGTTTTTTTTGCTTTGCTTCCTTTTTTGTGCCTCCTCATGCAAACTTCCAGTGGTTTTCCTAGTGTGAGGAAGGTTTAATAAAGATGTGGGAAGAAATATTTTGACATTTTAGTATCTTCCATTATTAGTAAAATGACATTTTGGTTTGTAAATAAACTTGGGATTTCCAACTATCGGATTTTTAACTGAGATACTATATTTAAGACTTCTGTTTAGAAAATATGCTGAGAAAATGCCAGATGTGTAAATGTCTTTTTTCCCCCTATTAAGTATATTATTACTAGGTTATTCTCTGACCTGCATGCAAGTATTTCTACTCATTCTCAAAGTCTGAAAAATACATTACAAAGAGGCTGCCACTGAGCTAAGAGCTTTTGAGTCTTAAAATGCCTCTGGGATTAATACATACCAAGTAGGCAGGCCAGGAAGAGTCATGAAGAAATGCTGAATAGTTTCTTCCTACCTATGCATAATTTGAGGCATTGCTATTCTTCACCTAATGTTTACATTTCTGCTGTTTCTAAATGATCTTATAGGTAAGGGCTATTTGGAAACTTAAAACGTTTGACCACTTTAATCAATAACTTAAAGAATTAATACTAGAATTTCTTAGAAGAAGAAATGTAAAATTTTTCAGCATGAAATTTGCATTCCCTTTGTGAAAGGCCTGTTTTTTTCCAGTAAATGTAGTCAATAAATTTATCTCTGAAAGCACAAATGTGTATGCAAGAATCTTCAAACATCTGGGGAAGTGGTTTCTTTGAGAAAAGCCAAAGTCTAGTGCTTTGAAGTTGGCAAACTATGAGAAATCTTTTGAAATGGAATAGTTTTTGTTACAGGAAAAAACTTCCCAAATTTTGTTCTTTGAGTACCCAATATCTATTTTTAAAATAAAACATTTTGCAAATTTGCTAAACTGGTTAAATCTATTGCAATTTCTATATTAAAAGCTCTATAAAGTAAGGATTACATACAATCTAAACTAATAAATGGGACAGATTAAATGTTAACCCAGAAGAAAGCTTCTTTAGATCTTAAGATTGGAGGCAAATGAGTTTTTGAAAATTACATGTTATGACTTTTATTAATTTTTTAGGGAGAAAAAATTATGGTCCTCATATGTTTCATGGAAATGTGTACATTGTCAACAGATTTTTAAGTATATCTATATTTAATACTTTTAATAGCCTTTGTATTTAAGTAGCCCTCTTTGCATTTTCTAATCACTGACTTTGGAGAACTAAATTCTAATTAAACATTTTTGTGGTAGCAAATGAACTATACTCTGAAGCAAAAAAATTCTTTTTTCTCCCTCCTTATTCCTCTTGTATTTCCCTTTCCTCCTTCCTTCCCTTCTTTCTCCTCCCTGCTTTCCTTTTGACACATAATTTCTACATCTATCATTTGTTAGGTACTGGGGAAACAAAGGTGAATGTCTTCAAGGAACTTACAACTCAGTGAGGAAAAGGTACTAATTTAAATATTCAAAAATCAATGTGATATACAATAGTGCATGATAATCAGAGGGACAGGTAGTGATGAGTATTAAGGCAATTCCCATACGTAGGAGGACACAATCTGAAACTGGTATACTTTGAGGGATGGAAATTTGTCAGTGACTTGGTGAGGGGCAAGAGGTGTTTGGGAAAAGAGAGCACTCTATGTAATCATTTGAAAACAAGATAGTGAACTTGAAGTTGTTCTCTTGAGTTCAAACACACGTGGTAGAGTATGGGAGATTAGGCTGGATAGGTAGGCATGGGCTAGATTTGAAAGGGTCTTTTGCTTAGTAAGGGATTTAGACTTGATCCTATAGTACAGGGATTAGCATACTTTTACCTCCAGTAAGTCAGGTAGTAAATACTTCAGACTCTGTGGGACATAAATCTCTGTGTCATGAAAGCAGCCAGAGACAATATATGAATAAGCATGGTTGTATTCTAATTAAACTGTATTTATGGTGATCCCTGGGTGGCTCAGCTGTTTAGCGCCTGTCTTCAACCCAGGGTGTGATCCTGGAGTCCCAGGATCAAGTCCTGCATCAGGCTCCCTGCATGGAGCCTGCTTCTCTCTCTTGCCTGTGGTTCTGCCTCTCTTTCTCTCTGTGTCTCTCTTGAATAAATAAAAAGTCTAAAAAAAAAACTATTTATGAACATGGAAACTTGAATTTTATGTAATTTCTACACATCATAAAATATTTTTCCTAATATTGGGGGGAAAACCATTCTTCGCTTGCAAACTATGCAAGAACAGATTGCAAGGATGGATTTGACCCATGGACTATACTTAGTTCATTATCTACCATAGCAGAGGTCAGCAATCTATCATTGAAGAATTCTAATTAAAGGACATAAGATCTTATTTGCATTCTAGAAAGGTCTCTCCAGTGCAGCATTTCTAAAGCATGCTCTGAGAAACCATACTAGAAGTCTCTCTGGGCAAAAAAGATCCCTAAAGCAGACCTTAGAAAATGATCTATGTTGTATTGTTCCCTTAGAAATTCACAAAGCATTGGGGTATTTTAAAGGCTCTGAGAAGGGTTGCAGAGATCAACATGTTTGATTTTTTTGTTGACTCAGTATTTATTACATTTATTTATGGAAACTTCAATGAAATATGATTTAGGAAGTGCTATTTTAGTGGCGATTATATTAATGAATTGCAGTAAAGATCATCAGGATCAACTGAGCAGAAATCTGTTGTAATACTCATGGGAAAAATGAAACCAGGCAGTAATGAAACAGTGTAAAAACTTTATTACTGGGATCCCTGGGTGGCGCAGCGGTTTGGCGCCTGCCTTTGGCCCAGGGCGCGATCCTGGAGACCCGGGATCGAATCCCACGTCGGGCTCCTGGTGCATGGAGCCTGTTTCTCCTCCCTCTGCCTGTGTCTCTGCCTCTCTCTCTCTCTGCGTGTGACTATCATAAATAAATAAAAATTTAAAAAAAAAACTTCATTACTATCAAAGAAACACAATTTCTAGAGAAGAAAAAGAACAATTTTAAGTATCTATTAAGTAGGAAAAGTTGGAATAAACATGGGTCTCTAAAACAAGATATAAAAAACACATTTAGAAAACAGCAACAAACAAAATGAAGAATATTTCAGTACTTAATAGGAAATCCAGACTCAAAATTTATGCTACCATGTCCAAGGGGGCAGAGCTTGTCATTCCCACATGGCCAAATGAAGATGAGTGGGGCTTGCTTTCATAGTATTCCAATGTCCAAGAAAGACCATATGAAAGCATTTTTTAAAAAATCGTTTTCTAAGACTATGTCTTTTTTTTTTTTTTTTAAGATTTTATTTATTCATGAGAGACACAGAGAGAGGGAGGAAGAGATACAGGCAGAGGGAGAAGCAGACTCCATACAGGGAACCTGACATGGGACTTGATCCCAGGTCTCCAGGATCATGCCCTGGGCCGAAGGCAGTGCTAAACTGCTGAGCTACCCGGGCTGCCCCTAAGGCTACGTCAACAAGGACTGTTGGTTCCCAGTAACAGAAGTTGGCTGGATAACTTAAGGCTGAAAGGATACCTATTAGAACTATGTTAGATAGCTCATGGATTTTAAAGGAAGGTAGAGCACCTGACTCAGAAAATAAGCAATGACTATCGACAGGAGAAGCCAAATCTGGGTCACATCATGCCACTAGAACAGTCTTGTTACATGCTACACTTGGGAATATGTCCACTGCTGATGGACCTCTGTGGCTAGGCCCCACTTGTCTTTAGCTATTGCCAGCTCCACTTGACTTATTTCTGACTTGTCCTGTATCTTCACATTCCTTCGCTAATATCTAAAGCCTTGGGGATGAATATCAGATAATTCAATTGGTTGATCCTATTTTCCATGTTTGTATCCTGGATCCCAGGGATAAATATGAACTCCTCCCTTAAATTCCCATGGTTAGAAGTAGGATACTGTATTCTATCCATATAATAACCACTTGAAAATTCAATACAGATAGGAGTGTGTGTCTCCTGTCCCCAAAATGATAAATATCCACCTCAAAGACCAGGAAAGGGAACTACTTGTGAATGATATATCTGAAGTATGGTATTCTCATTACTGTGCACACTAACTGCATTAGCTAGATGACAGCACTTAGAGGATAAGTAAGCCAATATTAAATGAAACTTCCAAATGTAAATGTAATTTGGTAAACTTGAATCTTTGGGATGCAATAGAGTTAGAACAGTTTGTTTTTAATGAATAGGTTTCAGTTATCTTCTAAATCCCAGAGAATTCAAACTGTGACTATCTAAAAATCTGATTTCAACAAACTTTCTTGAACTTAAGTTAAATTTCTAGTGCTACATATTTTTCTGTGAATTGAAAAATGTTTTATATTCTAGAGATTTAGGGATTTTGACAAAATATTGATGTTTGAGATACTTTTAAACTATTTATATACCTCCATTTGGTTCTGATACTGTTTAATAATAGAATATTAAGGTTTCACCATATTCACTGGAAGTTGTAAGTTAATACTTTCATTGCTTGCTGAGGGTGGTTTTTTTTTTTTTTTTTTTTTTTTTTTTTTTTTTTTTTTTTTATCCTTCTGGAATCTTGTAAGGGGAATTTGGCTATAAACTACCAAAATTGGCAAAATAAAAGGTACATGATCAATTTATTTAGGTGAATGAATTACTTTCCCTAGAGTATTTCAAGATGTAATAATTCAAAATCTAGTAACTATTTTTGGCCCTAAGGGGGCCAGTTTGGATGGTGAGAACCATCTATTAGTTTCAATTTTTTTTAAAGATTTTATTTATTTATGAGAGAGAGAGAGAGAGAGAGAGAGAGAGAGAGAGAGAGAGAAGCAGGCTCCGTGCAAGGAGCCTGATGTGGGACTTGATGCTAGGACTCCAGGATCACGCTCTGAGCCAAAGGCAGGCGCTAAACCCCTGAGCCACTCGGAATCCCCTCCATTTGTTTTAAAATAGATTACTAAAGGGGAGATATTTAGTACTTTATAATAGAAATATAGACAGAATTGTCTCAGAGAAGAGGTATATAGACATGCTTATATCTTTTCCTACTTGTTCTGACATAGCAGGTTAGAAATATGTGAAGCAGCTAATTTAGCATCTATAAGCCCAGTTATACTTCAGTGCAGGTGGGAACTATTGCCTTGTTTAATTAACCCCTGGTGAACAGGACATCTGTTCCCTACCTAATCTCTAATGCACAACTGATCTAGATACTCTATGCAACAGAAGTTATATATAATTTTTGAAGTTAGATTGGTATGACTGAGTTACCTTTAGGATCTGTTACAAGCAAATGCTCAGTTGATTCCCTAGCTCATCTACTGAGTGATTTGCTATAGCACTGAAAAAAGAACAAAAGTTTGATAAGACTTTTAAAGGAGTTTCATGCCATCATATAACAGATGAGCTAAAGACTGAAAAGAGTAACATTTTACGGCTCTCTTCCTCTTCGGAGGCGGAGAGCCCGATTGCGCAAACGTCCAATAAACCCTCTTGCTAATTGCATCTGCCTGTCTGGGGTCTGAGTCTCTGGGGCGTCCGCCGGGACACGTTGGCACCCCTGAGCCAGGGTCCAACATTTGGGCTCGTCCGGGATCCGAGACGCCCCAGGCTCAATCCTAAGACCGGTAGGAGGTAAGACCGAGCTCGCTAAATGTCATATCTGTCTCGTCTGTTTGACTGGCCGGGTCTGTATTGTGCCGGGTCTGTATTGTGCCTGCAGGACGCTGTACTCTGTATTCTGTATTTGGACCAGCGGGGGAGGCAGACGTGCCCGAGACCCCTGGTCCCCCTCTGGAGTCGGACTCCGGAGTGGTCTGGAAGAGGAACGGAGCCCGGCACACCCTCCTCTTCGGGGAGGGTCCTTGCTCGCGACCGCTCCCATCTGAATCCGCCGCGCCAGTCCTGTCATCTGTGTGCGTCTGTTCGTTCCGTGTCTTTCTTCCTGTCCTCCTCCTCCCCGCTCACCTCTTCTCTACACCCATGGGACAAACTGTAACCACCCCTCTAAGCCTCACTCTAGATCACTGGAAAGAAGTCGCCGGCCCGAGCACACAACCTTTCGGTGGAAGTCAGAAGACGAAGATGGGTCACCTTCTGCTCCTCAGAGTGGCCGACTCTCAATGTCGGGTGGCCCAGGAATGGAACTTTTAATATTGATATTATCTTGCAGGTGAAGGCCCCGGTCTCTCAGCCAGGACCCCATGGACACCCTGATCAGCCCCTGCAGACTCTCCTCACCACGGAGGAGAGACCCCGGGTCTACAGAAAAAGGGCCCCGGGGCGGATGGGAGGCCGCCCCAGCTGCCTAATGAAATCGAGGACGTTTTCCCCTTGGTTCGCCTGACCTGGGACTACGACACTGCTGCTGGTAGGGAGCGGCTCCGTCTCTATCGCCAGGTACTCCTAGCGGGTCTCAGAGGGGCAGGGCGACGCCCCACCAATTTGGCAAAGGTACGTGCTATAGTGCAGGTTTTCTGGAAAGATTAATGGAGGGCTACCGTATGTATACTTAGAGAGAGGAGAGAGAGAGAGGAAACGCAGTAAAGAACTGACTGGGATACTGGCCACCGTAGTACAGGGCTCAGGGCAGAGTAAGTCAGGACAGAGTAAGGACCTGGGAGACAAGAAGACCACGGGTTGAATGAGACCAGCATGCCTACTGCAAGGAAAAAGGACATTGGGTTAAAGATTGTCCAAAGAAGGGCCAAACGCAGGGACCTAAGAAGCCCATTCCCGTACTGTCCCTAGAGGATGAAGATTAGGGATGTCAGGGCCAGGAGCCCCCCCCCCCCACCTCGGATAACCCTTAAAGTGGGGGGGTCAACCAGTGACCTTCCTGGTTGCTACGGGAGCTCAACATTCAGTTTTAACTGAGGCAGAAGGACCCTTGAGCTCTATCTAGAAGATGCATTCTTTTGCCTAAAGTTAAGCTCTCAAAGCCAGCCTATTTTTGCCTTTAAATGGAAAGATCCTGAGACGGGATTCTCAGGACAACTCACTTGGACAAAGCTACCACAGGGATTCAAAAACTCCCCCACCTTGTTCAACGAAGCCTTGCATCAGAACTTGGCAGACTTCCGAGTTGGCCATCCGGACCTCGTTCTCCTGCAGTACATGGATGATTTGCTCATAGCGGCTAAGACAGAACAGGATTGTGTAAAAGGTACCGGGGCCCTGCTCGAGAGACTGGGAGGACTGGGGTATAGGGCCTCCGCCAAAAAGGCCCAAATAGGCCAGAGACAAGTGACCTATCTGGGATATCTCCTGGAAGGAGGCTAGAGGTGGCTGACGGAGGGCCGCAAAAAGGCTGTAGCCCTGATCCCAGCACCCACTAGTGCCAGAGGGCTACGAGAGTTCCTCGGCAGTGCTGGGTTCTGCCTCCTCTGGGTACCTGGGTTTGCAGAGCTGGCGGCTCCCCTATATCCTCTCACGAAATCCAACACCCCCTACCACTGGGGAAAGGAGCAACAATTGGCTTTTGACAAAATAAAAAGGGCCTTATTGACCGCCCCTGCCCTGAGCCTCCCAGATGTAACCAAGCCATTTGCGCTATATGCTGATGAACACCAAGGAATACCCAAAGGGGTCCTAACTCAGAAACTGGGACCCTGGAAAAGGCCCGTGGCATACTTTTCAAAAGAAAATTAGACAGAGTGGCTGCAGGATGGCCCCCATGTCTCCGAATAATAGTGGCTGTGGCAGTCCTGGTAAAAGACTCAGATAAGTTGGCCTTCAGCCAACCCCTCACTGTGGTGGCCCCCCCACGCCGTAGAGACAGTCATCCGCCAGCCCCCTGATCGATGGCTCTCAAATGCCCGGGTCACCTATTATCAGGCCATGTTACTGAATTCCGAGCAGATACGGTTTGGAACGGCTACATCCCTAAACCCGGCCACCTTGCTTCCAGAAGCCGAGTCCCCCTCCCTGGTATTGCATGATTGCCACCAGATCCTAGCTGAGGTCCATGGCACCAGAGGGGACTTGACGGACCAGCCTTTGCCAGATGCTGAAGCAACCTGGTACACCGAGGGGAGTAGCTTTCTACGAAATGGTGAACGCAAAGCCGGGGCGGCTGTGGTAGATAATTCACTGTCCGGGGCATCAGCGAGGCAACGACCCAGTAGCAGAGGGGAACAGGATGGCTGATGAAACAGCACGAGCCGCTGCACTAGGCCCACAGGAGGATGGACAGAAGCCTTCCCCACCAAACGAGAAACTGCCCAGGTGGTTGTCAAGAAAATCCTAGAAGAAATTTTCCCCTGGTTTGGACTGCCCAAGGTAATAGGGTCGGACAACGGCCCCGCCTTTGTCTCCCAGGTAAGTCAGTTGGTGGCCAGATTACTGGGGATAAATTAAAAATTACATTGTGCATACAGACCCCAGAGCTCAGGGCAGGTAGAAAGAATAAATAGAACAATTAAAGAGACCCTAACCAAATTGACATTGGAGACTGGCACTAGAGACTGGGTCCAACTCCTCCCTATGGTTCTGTTCCGAGTCCGGAACACTCCCGCGCGCTGTGGGCTAACTCCTTACGAGATTCTCTATGGAGGTCCCCCGCCAGTGACGGACTTGCTAGATTCTGCTATTGACCCTCTTGCTAACACTCCCGGTTTACAGGACAGGCTAAAGGCGCTCCAGATTATCCAGCGCCAGATCTGGAAACCCCTTGCGGGGCTGTCTACCGCCCCAGAGACACAACCTGTTCCAGATCGGTGACTCCGTCTATGTCAGGAGACATCAGTCCAGGACGCTTGAGCCCCGCTGGAAGGGCCCATACACTGTACTACTGACCACCCCAACCGCCTTAAAGGTAGAGGGCATTGCTGCTTGGGTCCACGCCTCACACGTCAAGTGCGCCCCATCAACGAGCACCGCTGACGCCAGCCAGGCGGACTGGACGAGCCACTCCAATGGAAGCTCCACCACACCCAAAACCCGCTCAAGATAAGACTTTCAAAAAATTGTTCAATGACAGTTATATTCCTACCTCTCCTGGCACTCTTTACCTCCGCCAAAGGTGACCCTCATGCCCTCAAAAGGTTAACCTGGCAGGTACTAACGTCTGGGGGTGACGAGGTCTGGTCTATAACTAAGACCGCCCCCGTGGGAACCTGGTGGCCTAACCTATATCCTGACCTATGCAAGCTAACCATAGGGGCCCCTAGCCCATGGGACCTAGAGGGATACTTGGACACCTCTAGAGCCCCTAACGGAGAAAGCCCTCCAGGGCGACTGGGATTAGACCCATGGGGAGGATGTGGCACGCCTGACAGAAGGGCCATGCTCAGCACTCTTCCCTTTTATGTCTGTCCCGGGTACCACAGAGATCGCAGGCTAAATCCCACCTGTGGAGGAGGGGAATACTTCTTTTTTTTTTAATTTTTATTTTTATTTTATTTTTTATAATTAGGAGGGGAATACTTCTATTGTAAAAATTGGGGGTGCGAGACTAGGGAGACACAGGATGAGAGGCCCTCCTCCTCCTGGGATTACATCACTGTCAAGGCTAACTATACTCACCCGGGGTTACCAGGAACTCTGCAATACTACCGCCCCGATTTTAGGGACTGACTCTTACCTGGAGCCCCAGCCAGGAACTTGGTGGGCATGCAACAAAGGCCTCACCCCCTGTGTGTCAGCTAAGGTTCTAAATAGCTCAAACGACTTCTGTGTCATGGTGCAGATCATACCCAGGGTGTTCTATCACCCTGCTGAAACTCTAGAAAATCAGTATAATGAACATCCCACCCGTTTTCGGCGCGAACCTGTCTCCCTAACCCTAGCCGTTATGTTGGGACTAGGGGTCGCTACTGGGGTGGGTACTGGCGCAGCTGCTCTGATCCAGGGCTCACGACGTTATTTAGAACTCCAGGCAGCTGTAGATGAGGATCTACGGGCACTAGAGCAGTCCGTTTCTAAGTTAGAACAGTCCCTCACCTCACTTTCAGAAGTAGGACTCCAAAACAGGAGAGGCTTGGATTTACTATTCCTGAAAGAGGGAGGACTGTGTGCAGCCCTAGGAGAAAAATGCTGTTTCTATGCAGGCCACTCTGGAGTCATCAGAGACTCCATGGCCAAACTCAGGGAAAGGTTAAATAAAAGACAAAGGGACCGGGAGGCCCAGCAGGGCTGGTTTGAAAGCTGGTTTAATCAGTCTCCCTGGTTGACCACCCTAATCTCTACCATTATGGGCCCTCTAGTTATCCTGCTCCTGCTGCTAACTTTCGGCCCCTGCATCCTCAACCGGCCGCTCCAGTTCATCCGAGAAAGATTGTTTATTACCCAAGCTCTGGTATTAACTCAGCAATGTCGGGCCCTCCAAACTGAAGAAATAAATGTTCCCTAAGATTTTAAGGTTAAAATCAGCCCAAACAAGAGGAGGGAATGAAGAAACCTCCCCCCTTGTAAGTAGGATCAGCCCTAATCCAGAGGCAGCCCATCCAGGCGTCTTCCTGAAATTTTAGCAACTAAAAGCATTCTGTTTACAATAAGAAAACCATTTCCCCCCACACCCTGATTGGAATGTCCCTGAATAGGTTCATGTTGACCCTCTGTGAAATCAATAACCTGAATGCTATGCGACTCCCGAGGTTCTTTTGTCTTTAAGCGTTTTTTTTTTTTTTCCTTTTGCCTTTAAAGGATACCTGTAATTGCTAATCAGGGCTCTCTTCCTCTTCGGAGGCGGAGAGCCTGTTTGCGCAAACGTCCAATAAACCCTCTTGCTAATTGAAAAAAAAAAAAAAAAAAGAGTAACATTTTACATTAGCTACATAGGTGATGATAGTTTTAAGACTGTAAATATACATTTCTAGGGTTACATTTTAAGTCACACAGATAGTTCTCTAGTACATAGTATTTGCAGAGCATGCTCACTGGGTATAGATTAGTGTGAATTAGTCCACAAATATCTTGATTGGATGAGGAAATTGTATGCTCGAAGGATAAGCTGTCCTGCACAATCTCTAGGCTGGGAGAATATGAATAATGACTGACTGCTTCCATCTCTCTCTTCCTTCATTCCTCCCTATGCCCTACCCCTACCTCCTTGTGTTCATTGTACCAGGCTCTTGGACTAAACCTGTTAGCTCATCATCTAATGCCCAGGTTTCTCTCTTTCCAGAAACCCTTCTTCCCTTTCTTCTTTTGCTGTTCCCTATGCTTTAAAAAAGCAGGCCAGGAATAATGAAAATAATAAAGAGAAGTGACAAATGTTCCCAAAATTTTCAAAATCCTTACAAATTCCTTATAAAAGAGTAATTAGAAATCTTATTGAATGACTGCTCCTTATTTATATTTCTGAGTGAGGGAACTAAATAGCTATTACTTCCTTTCTCCTAATCTAGGGAATACCACTGGGGATTCAGGGAGTGATGGAAGAAATGAGCTTTCTCTTGAACATAAAATTAAGTGAAGTAGTAGAGGTCCCTTTCCATTAAGAGGATAGTTTTCCTTTCTGAGGACTTCTTTACCAGGTGACTTCTATTCCTTTGCTTCTCATGGGATTAGCAACTTTAAGAACTGCCTCACAAGACCTTCTTGTCAGATTATATTAGTACCTTTGCCTTATTCAATGGGCTTGACTCAAAATAGTTTTGTGTGTTTTTAAAACTAAATCCTAAATCCCTATTTACAAGATAGAGATTCATTACAAAAGTTTAAATTAAAAAAGTGATAGGACTTAAAAAAATATTCTCTGAGTTCTGAAGGCATTCTAGGAGAGTAGTTCTGTATAATATTTTGCTATATCAAGGTCATTGGAGGGAATACAGCCTTCTAAACCGAATAATGAAGAGAGGTAGCACTTCCAAGGCATGCCTTCCGTATGCTTGTCAAGCAAAAAAGACAGTTTCAGATGATGACAGAAGTCCAGAATGTTCTCTCTTAAAGATGGCATCTATGTAAATTAGACTTAACTGTGTCTATTCATTTAATTACATAAAGACTAAAGAGGTTTTCTCTACATTAGATTTTTAGCTTAAAACGGTCTGACTTAAAATACTGCATAGATATACAGGGAATTCACTCTGGCCAACACTGGGGCAGGGGCACCCCAGAGATAGGCAGACATTGTCCACATGGATCATGATTGTCTGGCTTCACTTATGTACAGCTTCATGTTGTGTTCCAGGGTGATTTGTATTTTTAAAAGTGGCTAATGCTTTCCAGAGCAATGTGGGAAGATCACTTTAGAAGACTCCAAAACTTAGTACAGTGCTAGTTCACTTCAATTTACCTGCTCCTTTAAAAAAAAAGGATTAATAATTCTAATCAACTTTGACTTTGGTTATTATGTAATTATTCATTTGGAGTGAATGACTTAACCAGATAAATAAAATAACTAGTCAATTCTGTCATATAAATTATTATTTTTTTAGTGCACTAAAGCAGAAATCAGAATACTTCCATTTTTATTCCTAACTCTCCTTCCATTAATCTGGGCCACTTTGATATTTTTCTGAAATGAGATGGAATATAAATAAGAAAAAATGTTTCTTGCCTGCTTGGGATATTAAATCCCTTGAAACTCAGTTTTATCATTTACAAAGTGAAAATAGTATCTACCCACCCTGTCCCCTGGAATTGTGATGTGCATGTGATCAAGTAACAAATGCTCTGTAAACTGTAAAATACAAACTGTATGGCACCATGGTCGTCACAGTATTATTGCCTTTGCTGTGTTGCACAAGAAACAGATGGTGGGATTACTGTACAGTTTGCTGTGGAGTTCTCTTAGCAACAGGTCCTGTGAGAATGAAGAAGCCAGAACTGAGCAGGGAAAGAAATTGAACAATGATGCAGTTTCAAATGCTCTTTTAATGTTGGTCTGAAATGAGGCAAGGGGGCCAGATTCTGTATCCCTAAACCCACTTGACATTCAATGTGGGCTGTCCTTGGGTATGGATAATCTTGGATGAAGCAGTTTCTATAAGTAATTTTAAGTCCCTAGAGAAGGACTCTGCAGTGAATCTTCAGTGGGAAGCATTACCAGCAGCTAGGGAAATGAGTTCCTGGGTCCTGAAGGGAGTACCTTGATGGTGTACCATAGTGTCCATCACAATGTAATGCTCAAATCTACTTGATCTGTATAATAAGTTTATTTCACATGAGATCAACTGTTCCAGAATTCTACTTGGTCTTTTTTTTAGCGGGGGAAATTTACAAAAGGAAATATGGAGATGTACTCTAGCCCCAGGTACTGCATCTGGTGTCAGGACTATCCTAACAAAACACCTCAAATCATCTTTTTCTACTATTTATTCTAGATTCTTTATATCCTTACTTAACACCCCTACTGATCGGTTGGCTTACATGGTAGAATAACCCAGACTGTCCCTGGATGTGCTTTTCTGCAAGTACCTCCCTCGCTTACCCATATACTGTATCGGGCAAGGGAATAGTAGCAGATATCCAGTGCATCCTCTGAATGTGAAGCATGTTCATCTCTGCTTCTGGTAGCTGTAGCCTGGATGATCAGAATAAAGTACCACTACCAGGATGCTGACTCCTTTCCTCGCCTATTGGTCCTCTGACACAAGAAACCACAAAGACTGGACAGCAGATATAGCTAAAAACTTGATAGAACTCTTATCCTATGCCCTGGTGGAAGTAGGAACTATAGGTCCACAGATCCTAGAGTTGTAGCACAAGAAGCATGGATTTTCCCAAATATGTCCTTAGGAATGATGATAAGTGGGGTAATTTCTGCTTCTCTCCCTTGTTCTATTGACTATTTTCCAAGAGTTGGCAACATAGCAGCAAAATAACGGTCATTAACTTGATGGTATACTTGCATCCTGGATGATGGGTCCATGTGTCATAGGGTATTTTCTCCAAGATGGTACCTAAGATACTCCTTCCAAAGGCTCTTTCATTGTTTTATCAAGCCAGCAGCTTCTGGGTGGTATAATGTATGATAGGACTAGCAGATTTTGGGAGGACATATGCCCTTCTTTTCCATAAAGTGGGTTCATTGGTCTAAGGTGATTATATGGCCTACTTTATCAGTGGACCAGACTAGAAACTCTAGAATCATCATGGTAGGTGATAGAAAAGGCTCAGAGAAGTGAGCATGCTAGGGTGGATATACTACATAAAGTCAAAAAACCCACCAGCTCACTATGTTTCTGCAAGAGGCTCAGAAGACACTCTGTTCAGCATCACTGAGAAGCTCTCTTCTCTGTGGTCCAGAACTGATGGTAGGAAATGCTGTTAAAGAACTGGGCTCCTTGATAGTAGTGGGGATAACAGGATCTTGTAATAACAGAGACTGAGTAAATAGCAATTGCTTGGTGTGGCTGTGGATGCAAATTTGTCTCAGGGAGAGGGGCAGGACCTTAGGCAAGGAAGCACCTTTTTTCTTTTTCTTTTTTTAATTCAAATATAAGTAACATACAGTGTTACATGTGTTTAATGTAATGCAACATTCCATACACTTCTCAGTGTTCATCAAGATAAATGTACTCCTAATCTCCTTTATTTCACCTATCCACTCCCCCCCACCTCCCCTCTGGCAGCTACCAGTTTTCTGTATTTAAGAGTCTGCTTTTGTCTTTTCTTTCTTTTTTTTTCCTGTTTATTAAATTTCACATAGGAGTGAAATTCTGGTATTTGTCTTTGTCTGACCTATTTCATTTAGGATTATACCCTCTAGGTTGATTAACGTTGTTGCAAATGGCAAAATTTCAATTTTTTTTTATGGCTGAGGAATAGTTTGTGTGTGTTATGTAAAAATATCTTTATCCATTCATCTATTGATGGGCATTTGGGTTGCTTCCATATCTTGGCTATTGTAAATAATGTGATGATAAACATAGGGGTTTTTGTTTTCTTTGGGTAAATAGTTGTGGAATTGCTATATCATATGGCAGTTCTATCAATTTTGGGCAAAACTTCCATACTGTTTCCCACAGCAGCTGCATCTATTTGCATTCTCGCCAAGTGCATCAGGGTTTCTTTTTTTCTCTACATCCTTGCCAACACTTGGGATTTCTTGTGTTTTTTTATTTTAACCATTCTGACAAGTATCAGGTGATCTATCATTGTGGTTTTGGTTTGTATTTATCTGATAATTAGTAATATTGAGCATCTTTTCATGTGTTGGCCATCTATGTTATCTTTGGAAAAAAATGTCTGTTCATGTCTTCTGCCCATTTTTAAATTGGATTATTGGGATCCCTGGGTGGCGCAGCGGTTTGGCGCCTGCCTTTGGCCCAGGGCGCGATCCTGGAGACCCGGGATCGAATCCCACGTCGGGCTCCCGGTGCATGGAGCCTGCTTCTCCCTCTGCCTGTGTCTCTGCCTCTCTCTCTTTCTCTCTGTATGACTATCATAAATAAATAAATAAAAAAAAATAATTAAATTGGATTATTTTGGGTTTTCTTGTTGTTGTTTTTGGTGTTGAGTTGTATAAGTTTTTCCTATATCTTGGTTATTATTTGCAAATTCCTTCTCACATTCAGTAGATTACCTTTTTGTTTTGTTAATGGTTTCCTTTGCTCCAAAAAGCATTTTATTTTGGTGTAGTTTCCCAATAGTTTAATTTTGCTTTTGTTCCCCTTGTCAGAGGAGACACATATAGAAAAATGTTTCTACAGCTAATGTCAAAGAGATTATTTCCTATTTTCTTCTAGGAATTTTATGGTTTTGGGTCTCACATTTAGGTATTTAATCCATTTTGAGTTTATTTTTGTGTTTCATATAAGAAAGTTGTCCAGTTTTCTCAACACCATTTGTTGAAGAGACCATTTTTTTTCCATTGTATATTTTGCCTCCTTTTGCTGTAGATTAAGTGGCAATAAAAACATAGGTTTATCTCTGGACTCTCTGTTCTACTGATCTTTGTGTGTATTTTTGTGCCAGTACCATATTGTTTCGATTACTACAGCTTTGTAGTATATCTTGAAATCTGGGATTATGATACCTCCAGCTTCCCTCCCCCTTCCCTGATTGCTTTGGCTAGTCAAGGTCTTTGTGGTTTCATACAAATTTTAGGATAGTTTGTTCTAGTTCTGTGGAAAATGGTGCTGGTATTTAGATAGGGATTACATTAAATCTGTAGATTGGCTTGTGTAGTATGGACAGTTTAACAATATTGGTTTATAAGCATGGAATGCCTTTCCATTCGTTTACGTCATCTTCAATTTCTTTCATTAGTCTTTTCTAGTTTTCAGAGTATAGATCTCTCACTTCCTTGGTTAAGTTTATTCCTAGGTATTTTATTATTTGAGGAGCAGTTCTAGGTAGGATTTTTTCCTTGATTTATCTTCCTGTTGCTTCATTATTAGTGTATAGAAAGGCAACGGGTTTCTGTCCATTGATTTTGTATCCTGTAGCCTTACTGAATTTATTTTAGTTCTAGTAATTTTTGGTGGAAACTTCAGGGTTTTCTATATCTTTACTATCATGTTATCTGTAAATAGCAAGTTTCACTTCTTCCTTACCAGTTTGCATGCTTACTCTTGTCTGGTTACTCTGGCTAGGACTTCCAGTATTATGTTGAATAAAAATGGTGAGTGTGGGCATCCTTGTGTTACTCCTTATTCTAGAGAGGAAAGCTCTGTTTTTCCCCTTTGAGTGTGATGTTAGCTGTGACCTTTATTATGTTGAAGTATCTTCCTGCTTAACCTAGTATGTTGAGAGTTTTAATCATGAATAGATGTTATACTTTGTTGAATGCTTTTACAGCATCTGTTGAAATGGTCATATGGTTTTTACTTTGTTAATCTGATATATCACATTGACTTATGAATATTGAACCCCTTTACATCTATGGAGAAAACCCCACTTGATTGTGGCGAATTATTTTGTAAATGTATTATTGGACTCAGTTTGCTAATATTTTGTTGAGGATTTTCGTCTACGTTCATCAGATATTGGCCTGTAGTAGTAGTAATAGTAGTAGTAGTAGTAGTAGTAGTAGTAGTAGTAGTAGTAGTAGTAGTAGTTGTTGTTGTTGTTGTTGTTCTTCTTCTTCTTCTTCTTCTTCTTCTTCTTCTTCTTCTTCTTCTTCTTCTTCTTCTTCTTCTTCTTCGTGTCTTTATCAGGTTGTGGTACTAGAATAATGCTAGCCTTATACAATGAATTCGAAAGTTCTTACTCCCTTTCTGTTTCTTGGAATAGTTGGAGACGGATAAGTATTAACACTTCTTTAAATGTTTGGTTAAATTCACCTGTGAAGCCTTCTGGTCCTGGACTTTGTTGGGTATTTTTTGAATTAACAATTCAATTTCATTGCTAGTTGGTCTGTTCAAATTTTCTATTCCTGCTTCAGTTTTGGTAGGTTATATGTTCCTATGAATTTATCCATTTCTTCTAGGTTGTCCAGTCTGTTGGCATATAAGTTTTCATTATATTCTTTTATAATACTTTGTATTTCTGTAGTGTCAATTGTTATTTCTCCTTCATTTCTGATTTTAAGTCTGCTTATCTTTTTTTTTTTTGATGAGTTGACTAAAGGTTTATTAATCTTGTTTTGTTAAAGAAAACCTACTTCTGGTTTCATTGATCTGCTCTGTTCTCTATTTCATTTATTTCTGCTCTAAACATTTTCCTTCTATTTAGTTTTTTCTAGCTCTTTTAGATGTAAGGTTGGGTTGTTTGAGATTTTTTTCTTGGTTCTTGAGGTAGGCCTGTATTGCTATAATCTTCCCTCTTAGAAGATCTAAAACATTTTGAATCATTGTCTTTTCATATTGATTTGTTTCCATGTATTTTTTTATATTTCTTTTGATGTCTTGGCTGACCCATTGTTCCATAGTATGTTATTTAGCTTCTATTTGTTATTTCTAGATTTTTTTTTCTTGTGATTGATTTCTAGTTTTATACTATTGTGGTGAGAAAGGATACATGACGTGATTTCAATCTTTGAGTTTGAGACTTGTGATCTAATATGTGATCTATAGATAGAAGATAAATCAAGGAAAAAATCCTATAGATCTAATATTAGATCTAATATGTGATCTATTATGAAGAATGTTCCATGTGCATCTAAAGAATGTACATTCTGCTCTTTTTTGATTGAATACTCTGAGTATATTTTAGATACATCAGGTCCACTGTGTCATTCAAAACTACAATCTCTGTTGATTTTCTGTTTGAATAGGTATCATTGATGAAAATGGGGCATATAAAATCCCTACTGTTATATTACTGGCAACTTCTTTGTTAATAGTTCTATTTTGGAGCTTCCATATTAAAAGTGTAAATATTTATAGTTGTTATATCCTCTTGTTGCATTGTTCCTTTTATCATTATGTAGTGTTTTTCTTTGTGTCTTATGATAGTTTTTGTCCAATATAAGCATTGTTATCCTAGCTCTCTTTTCACTTTCATTTGTATGAAAAATTTTGGTTTTTCTTACCCTTCACTTTCATTCAGCATATGTGTTTAGGTCTGTAGTGAATCTCCTGTAGACAGCATAATGAGGAGTTTTATTTATTTATTTATTTATTTATTTATTTATTTATTTATTTATTTCAATCCATTCTGTTATTACCCTACATCTTTTGAGTGGAACATTTAGTCCATTTACATTCAAAGTTCTATTGATAGGGATGTACTTATTGCTATTTGTTACTTGTTTTATGATTGTTTCTATAGTATTTCTGTTCCTTCTCTTGCTCTCTCTCCCTTTGTGGTTTGTTGGCTTTTTTAAATGATATACCTGGATTCCTTTCCCTTTATTTCATGTCTGTTACCGTTTTTTTTTTTTCTTAAGATTTTATTTATCCATTTGAGAGACAGAGAGAGAGAGAGAGAGAGAGAGAGAGAGGCAGAGGGAGAAGCAGGCTCCATGCAGGAAGCCCGATGCGGGACTCCATCCTGGGACCCCAGGATCATGCCCTGAGCTAAAGGTAGACACTCAACTGCTGAACCACCCAGGTGCCCCTGTTGCTGGTTTTTGATTTGTGGTTACCCATTAGGTTAAAAGATAACATCTTATGCATATAACATTCTATATTAAGTTGGTTGCTTAAGTTTGAACCTGTTCTAAAAGCACAATATTTTTACTCCCTCACCCCAAAGTTTTATGCATATAATGTCATACTTTTATTTTGTGCATCCCTTGGTTGGTCTTTATAGATATAATTTATTTTTATAAATTTTGTGCTTTAACCTCCATACTGGTTTTATAAATAATTAATTTTATTTGGTTTGTATTTATCTGTGAAATTTTTTCCTTTCCTAATTTTCTTTTCTTGATTATGGCTTTTTTCCCCCACTCAAATAATGCCCTTTAACCTTTCCTGTAAGGCTGATTTAGTAATTATGAACTTTTAACTTTTGTTTTTCTGAGAAGCTTTTTATCTCACCTTCTATTCTGAATAATAACCTTGCTGAGTAGAGTATTTTTGGTTGTAGGGTTTTTTCTTTATAGCACTATGAATATATCATACCCTCTCTTCTGGCCTGGAAAGTTTCTGCTGAAAAATCAGCTGATAGCCTTATTGGGGTTTCCCTTGTTTGTATTCTCTTGCTTTTAAAATTTTCTTTATTACTAACTTTTTGCCATTTATGTGTTTTTGTATGAACCTTTGTGGGTTGAATTTTTTGGGGGGATGGTTTTCTCTATGTCTCCTGGTTCTGCATTTGTTTCCTTCCCCAAATTTTGGAGTTTTTCAGCTATTATTTCTTCAAATCCATTTTCTGTTCCCCCCTTTTCTCTCTTCTCCTTCTGGGATCTCTATAATGTGAATGTTATTACATTTGATGTAACAGAATTCCCTTAGCCTATTCTCATTTTTATTTTTTTGCTGTTCAGCTCAGGTGCTTTCCATTACCTTGTCTTCCAGATCACTAATCCATTCTTCTCCCTCTTCTAATATGCTATTGATTCCCTCTAGTGTACTTTTAATTTCAATGATTCTTTATCTTTGGTTCCTTTTTATATATTCTATCTCTTGAAGTTCTCACTTGGATCTTCCACCACTTTCCCAGGTTCATCTTTATGACCATTGCTTTGAATTATCAGGTATATTGTTTTTTTGTTTTGTTTTGTTTTTTAAAGATTTATTTTTATTTATTTATGAGAGTCACAGAGAGAGAGAGGCAGAGACACAGGCAGAGGGAGAAGCAGGCTCCATGCACCGGGAGCTGGACGTGGGATTCGATCCCGGGTCTCCAGGATCGTGCCCTGGGCCAAAGGCAGGTGCTAAACCGCTGCGCCACCCAGGGATCCCAGGCATATTGTTTATTTTTTTCATTTAGCTCTTTTGCTGTGGTGTTGTCCTGTTTCCTCATTTGAGACATATTCCTCTGTCTTCTCACTTTGTCTAATTCTGTTTCTAGGTATTAGGAAAATCATCTACATCTCCTGATCTTAAAAGTAATGGCCTTATGAAGAAGAGGTTCTGTGATTATGCCCTGTAGTACAATGTTCTCTATTCATTAGAACCAGGTTCTTCAGGGGTGTCTGCTATATGGGTTGTGTGTGCCTTATTGTTGTCACTGAGCTGTGTTTGCCTTCAGTCTAGTTGGTTGCAATTGCCCACTTTGCCTGTTGTGGGCAGGATTTGGTCACTGTGCTGTTAAGGGGCAAACATGGGGCCACTATAGGTTTATAGTTGGTCAGTGTCAGTTGTTCAAGCAGATGCCTGTGTTTAGCCTTTTTTCTGGGGCTATGGTCACTGGAACTACAGGACACTCTTCCTATGTTGTTTCCTCAGGGGTTTTTGTTGGTGGGTACAGTTGCAGTTAAGCCAGATGCCTGTCCTAAGTCTGTTGGGGCTGCATAGTACTGACCTTCAGGTTGTTCCTCCTGTCTTGTCCCTTGAGTGGCTTTTTATTGGTGGGTGGGGCTGTCAGTCAGATCAGATGTCTGCCTCCAGCCCATTTCTGGGGCAGCAGTGGAACTGATGTGTGTAGTTCCTCTCCCTGGGGCAGGAGTCACTTTGGAGTTGTGCTGGTCCCTGCCAGGGGTTGCTTGCTGGATGTGATGTAGCAGGCATTACTTTAGAGGTACTTGTGCAGAGTAGGATGGGTTGGATGGAACAGATCCACAGGGGGGGGAGGAAGGGTACACAGTATTAACAAGATTGGTGAAGGGTATTTGTACTGGTTCCCATAAGGGTCTGACTATTGGGTTGGGGGTGGGGAAGATGGCACTGCTAAATCTTTTGTTCTTGGAGAAAGAAGTCTAATTATCCCTCTAGTGCACATCCTGAAATTAGTAAATAAAAGTTCTTTACAACCTAGGTGCTTTTCAAACTGCTGCTTCTATGCTGTATCTCAATGAGATTGTTTATCTTTAAGGATGGGACTCTTTCTTATTGTTCTTCAGCTTTCCCATAGTTCAAGCCTCGCTAATTGTAAAAATTTGCAAAGTTAAGCCCCAGTCATTTTCAAAGACACATGTTTGAGGATTTGTCTTCCCAGCCCAGGTTCCAGTGTCTGGGGTACCAGGTGTGAGAGCTGCTCCTCTACCTTCTCTGTACTTGTGATGTCCTTCTTTTTTTTGTGGTTAATCTGAGACTGTGGTTCCCATAACTACCATCCTTTTTTATTTGGCCTCTACTCTAGAAATAACTGTTCTGTTACTCCTCAAGTTGTTTTCAGGGTTAGTTGCACTGATGTGACTGTTATCTAAGTATGTCCATTAAGTGAGATGAGCTTAGAATCCTACTTTGCCATCTTTCCAGAAGCCAAGGAAGCACCATTTGGAGGAGGGTACTTCAGAAGGAAAGACTCAACTGTGAGTGTGAACAGTAAACAGATGAAACTTTCAGTAGCTGGATAAATAAGTGTCTTGGTTGAGAATGGGAGGATTTGCATAGAATAGCATATACTTCAACCTTCAGAGACAGATGGGCAATACTAATTTTTTTAAATGCATAATCTGAAATGGTACATCTAGTACATAGAGAACACAGGCTATTTAAGGTGCTTAGCACCAAGAGAGCATTTAATATAATCCTTGCATTGCCTCTTGGAAACCTGGTTAAAGCCTAACCTACTTGTTTTGTGTACAACTTAAGTCGGCAAATGCAACAGTTTTAAGTAAAAGATAATTATTAAAAACTTAACCACTGATCTGAGAGTTTGTCTACCATAATACCAGATAACACTGGTTAAAATGAGTTTAAACCAACTAACTTCAATGTGGAACATGTTTAGTGATTTGTTTACAAAAAGCTCAGATGAAAAAAATCAATTGTCTAAGCAGAATCCACACATTAGTTGTTTACTATTCAATGAGATACAAAGCTGAACAGCTCATGCTTAATTTCTTTCTAATGAGTTACAGGGAAGAGAATATGAAGAATGGATAGGGAAAAGACTGTATTGCTTGCAGGATATTTGGTGAGATGACATTTGACTTTTTTGGGGTGTGTAGGGGGAAGCAAGTGATTCATTGTTTAGCTGTTAAACATTTTATTGTGGGGGATACCTTAATTTTTGGGTTTCAAGTGTCTAGCATTTCCTCAGTCTAGTAAATCTCTTCTGAATATTCCTGTTTACCAATTTTTTGCTTCCACTAAGAAAGGATTATTGGTTATTTCTGCTTTGGAATTCCTAAAATTCGTGTCTCCATTGACTGAAGTTTAACAAGTAAAGTAATGTGAACAAAATATGATCTCATAAAAACAAGTTCCTGGGATTAACTTGAAAAGAGATTCAATCCCAAATACTTAGAAGTATTTTGCTTCTGAGAGCATACCAATCTCACTCCAGTCATGACATTTTTGTGCTATTGATTATTCATTCAACAAATATTAAAATACTAAACACTGGAGAGGTGCATGATGAAATATTTTTTTATATACCCATTTGACCTAAAGTGGACAAAATTTGAAAATCTCAGCACAGATGATTTCATTTTATAAACTTTTACAAGTGCATATATTCCTGCAGATATTCTGGTACTCACTCAGGGAGCTAACTTTTGACATAATTTCCTACTATAATTTGATGTTTCTTTGAGGTACCTGACATTTTTTTCACAGCTCTTGTTTAATACCGACACTGTGCTTTTAATTATTGGAGAAGCTACAGGCAATGAAATGTAATTATAATGAAATGAATTATAGACCCCTAGACCATTTTACCTTTTACCTTCTGGTGAAGATTGTATAGTCTCAGCATTAAAACATCTGATGGTTATTTCTAACCTCCCTATTTGGATGTGGTGAGAAGATCTGATTGAGAAATTACTTATTGTGCTGCCACAAAATGAATTTTTGAGCTTGACACTCTGTATGCAAGATGTAATGTGATATGTTACCCTGCTTCAAGGTGCAACTATCTGCAGAAAAAGAACTGTCATGTAAAGTAGTAGTATAGTCTTACTTTTTTGTTAAAGAAAATTTAAGATGTAAATGCTTATATTCTGGTACATAGTTTTGAGTAAATTTATTTATCTCAGTAAATAAATAGTTTCGAAAATTTACAGTCGAATTGATATTAATGATAAACATTTAGCTGCTACAACATAATTACATTTGAAATTCCATTGAATAGATCATCTGGAAAAAAAATGAGAGTTGAAAGACTGATACTTAAAAGTTTTACTATAAATGACATTTACCCACTGTTGCTTCTTGGTTGAGGGGGTTCTGGAAATCCTGCAGGTTTTCACCTTCTTCAGACAGTTCTCATTTGGCAGGTTTTGGTGAGTGGAATTAGACAGATACTGAAGTTAATTAACTGCCAAGTTATTTAATAGAACCAATTTGTTCTTCTGATTATTATAGTAACTAATCTATTCTTGAAGGATTAAATTTCTTTGTCTTTTTTTAAGGAGCTGTTTAAAAGGTCTTGTCTTACAAGGATATTGATATTCATATACTTACAGTACTTATGTTTAAGCATTTTAATTTCTCATCTTGAGACCTTCTCCTGGAATTAAAACACATCAGTAAGGTCAAAAGCTTTGATGTGAGAAGAGACTCCTAGAAAGTTGGTGATATTTCTCAACTGATAAGATGACAAATTTCCCTTACTGCATTGAGTGGGTAGGCAAAGTGAGGAAGATAGGCAAAAGGAGACTTTTTTTTTTTAATCAAAAAGAGAATAGAAATTAGAGTAGAAAGGGAAGAAAAGGTCTATAGGGAAGAATGGGAGATGAGGGATGTGAAGTTGGAAAATGTGAAGAGGAGCACACTACCAGGGAATAATCATATAAACACTATTTACTGGGGCTCCTGGGTGGCTCAGTAGTTGATCATCTACCTTTGGCTCAGGTCATGATCCTGGTCATGATCTTTAAAAAAAACACACACTATTTACTTCTGGGGTCTTTGAACATTTTGTTTGCTTATCTCTAAAGAAAATTAAAAAACAAAAACTATGCTCTCACATGTTTTTATTTTCTTTATTCATTTTTAAAATTTTTATTTATTTATTCATGAGAGCTAGAGAGAGAGGCAGAGTCACAGGTAGAAGGAGAAGCAGGTTCCCTGTGGGCAGCCTGATTCAAGACTTGATTCCAGGACCCCAGGATCATTCCCTGAACCAAAGGCAGATGCTCAACCACTGAGCCACCCAGGGGCCCCTCTCACATGTTTTTAGACATATCTAAATTTTAAAAATAAATTTAGGTAGCCGCATATATAGTTTTCAGGATATTATAAATGTTGCCAATTCAAATAAAAGTTACATGTATCCAATAAATGTTTTTTTTTTAAGATTTTTTTTTATTTGAAATAGAGCACACGAGGGCACTATTGGGAGTGAGGGTCAGAGGCAGAGGGAGAAGCAGACTCCCCATTAAAAAGGGAGCCCAATTTGGACTTGATCCCAGGACCTCAAGATCATGTCCTGAACTGAAGGCAGACACTTAACTGACTGAGCCACCCAGGTGTCCCTCCAATAAATGTTTTTAAATTTATCCAAGAAATTTAGATATAACATTGTTAAGCTGTAATTTAGAAATACATAAATGATTGTATTCACTTCAGTAGTCAAAAGTTTTTCATCATTTCTTTTCCTTTTTTGAACTTGTATTCCATTCCATTTGTTCCATTTTTTCCCTAAGGTAGTGTAGATTTATACTTAGAGAAGTCTTTCATTGATTATATTTTGTTTGCAGAAAATTATGAAAGCATATACAAGTAAAATTAAATTTCCAGTGACAACAGGGTTCTAAATGCTAAATTTTCTTCTTGATTATCATCAAATTCACAATTGATCAAAGCAGTGTAAATATAAATGACCAACTTGGGAGATAATAGTAATTCAGAATTTTATTGGAAATACATCTTAATGAGTTAATTTCTCTTATACCTGTAAATGAATATTACTTATAGAATAAAGAAATGAATATTACTTATAGAATAAAGAAATACCCATTTCTATAGGTATGACAAATGAAGACCTTCATATAAAGTAGAATAGCTTTGTTATAGAGTTTTTTTGTTTTCCTTTTTTTTTTAAATTTTTTTTTATTATTATTTATGATAGTCATACAGAGAGAGAGAGAGAGGCAGAGACACAAGCAGGCTCCATGCACCAGGAGCCTGACGTGGGATTCGATCCCGGGTCTCCAGGATCGCACCCTGGGCCAAAGGCAGGCGCCAAACCACTGCGCCACCCAGGGATCCCTTGTTATAGAGGTTTTTTTTTTATAATAAGTGCTGTTTACTTGCTGTTTCTTATTCCTAAACTCACTCTCCTCTTTTTCTGTAGGATGCAGAGGTGGGGATTCAGAATAGTGCATTCCCCAGACCCCTCTGCCAGCTGGCTTCTAGGGGGATACTAGAAGGAAGGAAGAGGGAGAGAAAGGGTATTCCTGAGTTTTCTGTACTTATCAGTGACATCCTAACAGTGGTTGTTGATCTTCTAGTTTTGTTTTGTGTGTGTGTGTGTGTGTGTGTGTGTGTGTGTGTTTGTGGTACTCCAAAACCAACCCTGCTGTGCCCTACTCCTCCTAAGAGATACTATGGTTGCAGAATACCCCCTCTTCCGTAGAGGTCTATGCACTAGTCCAATGGGACCCCTTTTCTGAGCCTCCAGGTTTAGGCAAATCTACCTCTTCCTTTGGTAAATCTACTCTGGAGGTTGTAGTAACTCAGACATAACTGCAGAAAGCTGCATCAAGTTCCTTTCCTCTAATAGCTTTACCAAAAATGAAACCAATGCTTGAAATATCTAATTTTATTTCTGCTTTTTGATTGGACTTTAGCTGACATAGGAATTCAGAGAATCAAATGACCTACTTACAAGTTATAGGCTAAAAAAATCACACCATGATCTATCATTAAAGGTTATTTCTAAATTGGCAATTGGCCAACAACTTATTAGGTTTGTGTCAGTTTTTGTTTTGTTTTGTGTTTTTGAAAGCCAAGAATTGAGAGGGATGGAGAAAACTTCAACTGACAAAAGTATTTGTTATTCAGTCATTATGACTATTCATTTTTCTCAGTTTGTGGATGGTTTTCCAAATATAACTTATCAATTTATGTAATGGTATCTTGTTTGTTACATGCATTAAGAAAGGATTGGGATCTATTAATTTCAATACACTTTTGCCATTACTACATTTTTGAGAAAATGATTTGACCATATTATGGACTCTATAATTTTACCTATTATGAACAGAATTATAAGCCTAACAAAAATGTTTGCCATTAACCCAACTGAAAGAGTCCTTGTTTGTCAATAAATCAAGTAAATAAACCAATTTAACGTCTTAAAAAATTTTGGTGAGAAACTTGTTTTTAAGTTTTTTTCTACTAAATAATAGGAAATGCTTGTTTTCTCGATGTGGATTATTTACTATGCTTTGTTTGGAAAAATTTCTGAATAACTATAATGAAAAATAGGCATCTTTTCTATTTTCTGATGTCTTATTTCTTATTTTGGCCACTAAAAGTGTCGTGGAGGGTAGAGGAAAGAGAAGCAACAGGAAAGCTACTTCAGGCTTCTTAAAGCCCTATTAAAAAGAGTAGAAAAATTTATTCTCTCCATTTTATGCTTCTAAAATACTTCTTAGGAGGGATTTTTCTTTGCTTGGAAACAATAATTTTTAAAAATTATCAAAACAGATTTTCATTTTGCAGTCGTACCTGACTTATTCAACAGGAGAAATATACTTAGTGAATCTTAAACTGTGGAAATCTACCATGTGTATAACTACACATGGCAAAATGCTACCATAGTGCTAGCCTTTAAAAAGTAGCATAATATCCTGGGGCACTGGTGGCTCCCCTGCTTAAGCCTCTGATTTTGATTTTGGCTCAAGTCATGATCTTATGGTCATGGGGTCAAGCCTTACACTGGGCCTCAGGCTCAGTGGGGAGTCTTCTTGATATTCTCTTTCCTCTCCTTCTGCCCTTCCCCCTGCTTGTACACACTGTCTCTTGCTCCTCTAAAAATAAATAAATCTGGGCAGCCTGGGTGGCTCAGTGGTTTAAGCACCTGCCTTTGGCCCAGGGTGTGATCCTGGAGTCCTGGGATTGAGTCCCACGTTGGGCTCCCTGCATGGAGCCTGCTTCTCCCTCTGCCTGTGTCTCTGCCTCTTTCTCTCTCTCTCTCTCCCTCTCTCTCTCTCTGTGTCTATCATGAATAAATAAATAAAATCTTTTAAAAAAATAAATAAAAATAAATCTTAAAAAAAAAAAGGACATGATATCCTGGGAAAATCCAGTGAAGTCAGAATCACATGGTGGTAGCACTAATTTTTTTAAAGATTTTATTTATTCATGAGAGACACATGAGAGAGAGGCAAAGACATAGGCAGAGGGAGAAGCAGGCTCCTTGTGGAGAGCCTGATACAAGACTCAATCCCAGGACCCTGGGATCACCACTTGAGCCAAAAGCAGATGCTCAAGCACTGAGCCACCCAGGTGCCCTGGTGCTAGCACTATTTGATAGAAATTCCTTAAGTAGTTCAAATTTCAGTCTCTTTATAAAATGAGCTACTAATGTCTGTGTTGCAGAGTAGTTTTGAGGATCAAATGAAATGTATATAAAATGCTTAGGATAATGTCTGGCATGCAGTAGGCATTCATTCATCAAATTGTAGCTATTAAAGCCTGCTCCCTACTTCATCTTTTACACTGTGGACATAGAATATGGATCATATTCTATGGTGCTATGGGATGTTCCCTATTTGTCTTGATGTTATGCTCATCAACTTCTTGGTATCCTTACTATTTATCCTTTCCTCTCTTGTATGCTTCTACATGCCTCTTCTGTGACTGTGTTCCTCGCTCATGTGCCTGTGTCATCTCCCTGGATGCTGTTGTTCTGTCTTACTGTTTAACCGTTTCAAACTCACTAACCACTATGAAATCTAGATATTATTTGGTTCTCTAATTTTAAGACATGATAAAGTATAGCACAGGGTATGACTTTGATATAATCACGTTCTTTCCCTTTTAAATGACTTGCTCATTGTCTCTTATTAATATTGGGATGTTCTATCTGTATCTTGCTACATCATAATTTTCAAGTGGGTAGAAGAAGGAAAAATTTAAAGATGGTGACTTGAATATTTAATGTCTAAAGACAGTTGTATTATTTTAAAACAGTTGAAAAGTAATGACTACAATTTTTCAACTCCAGTTGCTTTCCTGTGCTTAGGGCATAAGAGTGGTGGTTAGCTCCCTTTTAGGTACATCTCAAAAGTTGGTATTTTGGGAATCTGAAAGTAATGAATTCATTTTTTAATCTTTTGATGTTAGACTCACAAATGAATTTATTCTTTTCCCAAACTAATACCCTATTTGTATTTTCCTCCTCATGTTTCTTTTGGACAATGATTTCTTTGATTTTTCTCTCTAGACCTTTTCCAAAATGGACTTGCCGAAGAGATGGGGGAAAGTTTCACTTAATGTGTCTCCCCTTCAAGTTAGAGGAGCAGTCACACCAGAGCGTAACCCTGGCTTTTTTTTTTTTTTTAAGATTTTATTTGTTTATTCATGAGAAGAAATAGAGAGAGAGGCAGAAACATAGGCAGAGGGAGAAGCAGGCTCCATGCAGGGAGCCTGATGTGGGACTCCATTCGGGTCTCCAGGATCAGGCCCTGGACTGAATGCTGCGCTAAACCGCTGAGCCACCCAGGCTGCCCCTGGCTTTTGACTGTGATTGTAGCATCCCAGTGGAGTTGGTTGGTCTTAAAGAAAAATGTCCCACAAGTGTCACTAAAGGAGAAAGGAAGAAAATTTTGGAGGAATTAGGTCTGTTATAAACCTGGCATTTTTAATTTAAACCTACTCTTTAGAATTACATTTTTAGGGACCTCAAAGAAAAGATATCTTCCAGTTTTCGAAATAGCTTAAGTGAACTTCTGCAACATTTTTCAAACCTGCATGCTGATTCCCCTTCTCTCACTTGTTAGGTATACAGATAATGCTTTCTTTTCAAAATGCAGTACATTAAAAATGAAAATAATTACTATGAAGAACCTTCCTCTGTTTCAGTAAGATTACAAGATTTCCATCTCCATGGTTTCTATTTCAATTTATCTTTCGAAATCAAATTAAATCCTTTCTTTCTTTGAAATGCCAGGCCCCATTTGTGGTAATAGTCTCTGACAATTTGAGGCTTTTACCAAAACTTCTTAGTGAAAATGTGTTAGATTATCTCTTTGTTCTTCATATTGTTACTTAAAAATGAAAAACAAATACTTTTTCTTTTTACAAGAAAGTCTAACAGAGTACTGGCATTTCCTAGTAATGAGAATGTAGTATCCTATCAATTTAATTTTATAAGACCTTAGTCTTAATTTTTCTAGTTAAACTGCAAGAAATAAAATGTATTTATTACAATAATCACACTGAACTTAAAATGAATACTTAAATGTGAATAATCATAGCTAAGTATAAACCTTGTATATTTTTTAAAAGGATTAGTATTTTTTTAACCTAACACATATTTATGGTTATAGCACAGTTCTTATTCCCCCCCCATATTTGTGAAAACATTGGTATCTCTAATCTTCTAATTAATGTAGGCACATACACACACAAACACATTTGGGGTGTTTATGTGTGTTTCTTACATGATTTAATCAGATGTATTTTTAATGAGTGTTACATATTTTAAATAAGGAAAGGGGAATTGTGGATAATCTTATATTTGACCTTGAGATTCAGTCAGGACTATTAGACAATTCATAGATAATTTATTCTTATCTAGTGCCGATTTAGAAATCATGAACATTTTGATGCTAGAGAAATCTAGCTGCATTCTGGCAGCCAAAATATTTTACTAATCTTTCTTTCTCTTCTAGCCTACACTACTACTATCTTTCCAGCCTAATTGGCACATGATGAACTATGTCTGGTTAGGATCTAACTAGCAAGTCTCTTACTGTAATGGGGGCTGAAGATCTCATAAATACAGAGCTTATGTCTGTATTTAGCCATTAGTGTTCAAAATTCTCCTTTGAGTTTAAAAAGTGGGACAACTGACTATAATTTTTTCAGTTAATTCTAAAAAAAATTTGGATTCTCTAATGCACATGAAAATAGTTTTAATCAAAATGTTTTAATCAATGGCTAAGTGCTAGCACTGTCTAAGGCTTGCTCAGACATTTAGAAAGAAATGGACAAGGGAGTTATTCTATAATATGCCAGCAAAATTGCAAATTGAAGTATGAGAAAGCTAAATTTAAAATAGAAAGTCAACTTTTCTTGCTGATGTGGATTAGAATTCCAAAGAAATTAAAGATTGATGCTTTCCAATTTCTTAGTTGATCAGTCCTAGCTGAGGGGTTTGCATGGGAAGATGAGAAGGGGTATCTTAGCAGCTATACCCCAAACCATCTTGATTTGGTGTAGCTTTTTCAGAGCCTCAGAAGAGGAATCATTCTCTCTCATGTGTCACTTCTAAAGAGATCAGAGATTCAGTGGAATCACAAGATTACCTCATCTATGTGGCTCCATGAGCAGAATTGCTTGGAAACACTAGTTATCTGGGACTGGGCCCTCTTCTTCTTATAAGAAAGCTTACACCCAACCTTGCTTCCCATGAAACTATATTGTTTCTTCTCTGACAGGTGAGATTGATATAGGGCCCAGGGATTCTATCTGCCAAGTAGTAGGTATTCCCAGTGAACTCCTGTATGTAGCTGGCCCTACAAATTCAAACTGCTTGGTACCAAGCAGCCTCTGTGTTCCATTGACAAGAATTTCTGGGCAAGGAAAGAGCATCCCTTCACTGGGATGTAGAACCTGGGCCCAGATGCCAACATGTCTCAATATGTCATGATAGGAGGTTCAGAGGCCCACACCTTCTTTCTTCTATTGTTTCTTGGCTTATGTTAGTATGCCCTTTTGTCCATAATTTATCCACTATTCCTTAACCCATGCATAGGGATTTTGGGGCTCTAGTTCATGATAGGGATGAGTCAGAAGCTACCCACTTATATGATGGTGCTCTTCTTCTCCCATAAAATAAAAAAACAAAATACACAGAAAACAAAATACCTAGCCTCAAAAATTCTAGCTAGCTTCTCACATAGTTCAACCTATTTTACTACTAAATTCACTTGGAATATAAGGAAAAGAAGGTAGGCAGAGAGAAATTTTTTTTTTCCTGCATTAGGTGTCAGTTCCAGTTTTTAAGAATCCAGGATCTATGAACTTAAACTCAAATGAGGGAAAACAATATCCATCCAGGGAATTATTTCTAACTGGCTTTTACATTTGGTGTGTGGTGTGGCTATGGGGCCAGAGGGGTCTGTTTTTGTCACTTCTCATCTCCTATTTGAAACCTTATTGCTAATTTTAAATTTTGGAAATTTCCCTTCCTTTTCTGTTTTTTTTTTGGAATAGTTTGAGAAGAATAGGTATTTAACCTCTTTAAATATTTGATAGAATTTACGTGTGAACCTGTCCTAGATTTTTGGGAGACTTTTGATTATGGATTCAATTTCTTTGCTGGTAATTTGGCCTGTTTAAGTTTTCTATTTCTACCTGTTTCAGTTTTGGTAGTTTGTATTGTTTGTAGGAATTTATCCACTTCTTCCAGATTGTCTAATATGTTGGCGTATAGTTTTTCATAATACTCTCAATGTTTGAATTTCTGTAGTATTGGTTGCTATTTCTCCTCTCTCATTTGTGATTTTTATTTTTTTTTAGAGATTTACTTATTTGAGAGTGAGAGAATGTGATCTCACAATCCATGAGATCACGACCTGAGCCAAAACAGAGTCAGATGCTCAACCAACAAAACCTACCCAGGCACCCTTGTGATTTTGTTTATTTAGGTCCTTTTTTTTTCTTTTTTATAAGTCTGGGTATATGTTTATCAATAATTTTTTCAAAGAACCAGGTCCTGGTAATCTGTTCTGTTTGTTTCTGTATCATTTATTTCTGCTTTAAATTTAATCTTTATTGTTTCCTTCTTTCTGCTGGTTTTTGGCTTTGCTTGTTGTTTTTCTAGCTCCTTTAGGTGTGAGGTTAGATCATTTGATACTTTTCTTGCTTCTTGAGGTAAGCCTGTATGGTATGTATTCCCAGTTAGGATCACTTTTGCTGCATCTCAAAGGTTGCAAACAATTCCATTTTCATTTGTCTCCATGTACTTTTTTCATTTCTTCCTTGATTTCCTGGTTGACTAATTCATTGTTTAGTAGCATGTTATTTAACATCCATATATTTGTGGTCTTTCCAGATTTTTTCTTATGGCTGACTTCTAGTTTCATAGCGTTGTGGTCAAAAAAGGTACATGGTAGGACTTCAGCCTTTTTGTAGTTGTTAAGACTTATTTTGTGGCCTAATATGTGATCTATTCTGGAGAATATTCCATGTGCACTTGAAGGAATGTGTGTTTTGCTGTTTTAGGATGGAGTGCTCTGACTATATCTGTTAAGTCCATTTAGTCCAATGTGTCATCCAAAGTCCTTATTTCCTTGTTTACTTTCTGTGTAGATGATCTGTCCATTTATGTAAACAGGGTGTTAAGCCCCTACTATTCTTGTATTATTATCAATTAGTTCCTTTGTTATTGTTTTATACATCTGGGTGCTTCCGTGTTGTAATTGTAATATTTTAATTATAAATATTTCCAATCTTTATACCTTCTTTTTGGGTTGCCCTCTTTATTATTATGTAGCACCTTTCTTTGGTTCTTGTTACAGTCTTTGCTTTAAAGTCTAGTTTGTCTAAGTATTGATACTCTGGCTTTCTTTTGACATCCATTTACATAATAAATGTTCCTCTATCCTCTCACTTTCAATCTACTGCTGTCTTTAGGTCTAAAATGAGTCTCTTGTAGGCAGCATTTAGATGGGCCTTGTTTTTTAATCCATTCTGATACCCTAAGTGTTTTGATTAGAATGTTTAGTCCATTTACATTCAAAGTTCTTATTGATATATATTTATTGCCGTTTTTATGGCAATGTTTTATTCTTTCTGGAGATTTTCTCTGATTCTTTGTTGTCTTTGTCACTTTTGGTCTCACCTTAGTGCTCAATGAGTCCTCTTAAATATTTCTTTCAGGTCTGGTTTAGTGGACATGAACTCCTTTAGTTTTTATCTGGAAAACTCTATCTCTTCCTATTCTGAATGATAGCCTTGCTGGATAGAGGATTCTTGGTTGCAGATTTTTCCCATTCAGCACATTGAATATATCATGCCACTTTTTTTCTGGCTTACCAAGATTCTGTTGGGAAATCTCCAGCTATTCTTATGAGTTTTCCCTTATAAGTTAAGGACTTTTGTCTTGCCACTTTGAAGATTTTTCTTTATCACTATGCTTTGTAAATTTAGGATGTCTTGATGTTGGGCTATTTTTATTAATTTTGATGGGAGTTCTCTATGCCTCCTGGATCTGGATGTCTGTCTTCTTTCCCAGATTAGGGAAATTTTCAGCTATTACTTTTTGAAATAAATTTTCTTCCCCCTTTTCTCTCTCTTCTTCTAGGACTTCTGTAATACAGATGTTATTATGTTTGATGGAGTCACTGAGTTCCCAAAGTCAATTCTTGTGTTGGGGAATTCTTTCTCTCTTTTGTTTAGCTTCATTATTTTATGTTATTTTATCTTCTGGCCACTAAGTCATTCCTCTGCTTCTTCCAGCCTGCTGTTCATTGCATCAAGCCTGTTTCCAATCTTATTTATTACATCTTCATCTCTGATGGATTCTTTAACTTTTTCCTCTGGTGATAAGGGTCTCGCTGATGTTTTCTATTCGTTTCTCAAGCCCAGTGAGTATCTTTATGATTGTTCCTTTAAATTCTATATCAGGAGTATTACTTATATCTATTTTGCTTAGATCTCTGAGCATGACCATGACATTATCTTATTTTTTCATTTGGGAATAATTCTTTCATGTTGGCATTTTTTCTTAGTCTCCACCTTTTTTTGTGTGTGTTGGAAAAGCCAGGTCCCCTTCTTTTGTTGCCATCTTCCTCTGTCTCTGTCTTTTAAAAACATTAGATTTTATTTCTGGGGTCTCTCATAGTAAAAGATGAAATTAAAGGGTTGTGTGTCTGCCAAAAGCATCTATTATTGGAACAAACCTCACCATCCTGAGTTGGACAATCACATCAAAAGATGGTCTCCCATCAGATCAACATCTAAGTCATACTTTAACTTAATCTTTTATTCTATTTGGCTGTCCTTTTACCATGTCTCCTTGTGTGCCTTTTGTTAGACTTCTAAATTCCTGAGCTCATGTACATTCTCCAAGAAGCTCCTGTTATCTGAAAACATATCTTGTGGTTCTTAAATTGTATACTGATACTTTCAGTGTTCTTCTTTTAAATTTGTTTATATTTTATGTAATTTATTCTTGTAGCTCTCAGAAACTTGGAGCCTTATGTGACTAATCTGTTTGCTGAGCTTCTACTTCTCACCCTCTGATAAACGTCTTTGGGCCCTAGATACCATCTCTGATCTGGAAACACCTGATAGCCTCTCTCAAGATGGGCTGGTGGATCTTTTTTTTTATGTTTTACATCTGCTTATTCTGGTCTATATTACTTTTCCTTTAGCATGTGTCTAGACTCCTTTATTCTTTCTTCAAGATAGATTTTATTTATTTATTTATTTATTTATTTGAAAGAGTATGAACACATGCAGAAGGAAGAGGCAGAGGGAGGGAAGAAGGAGGCTCCCAGCTAAGCAGGGAGTCCAATGCAGGGCTTGATCCCAGAACCCTGGGTCATGACCTAAGCCATAAGAAGACACTTAACTGACTGAGCCACCAAGGCACACTTTTCCTTCATTCTAAGAATCTTTCTTCCTCTAGTTTTATCAACCCACCTCTTTCTTAACCTTTCCTTTTTCATGATACTGTAGTTCCTGCCATGATAGTAGGAATGAAGTCCATTTTTATATTTTACTAGTTTTCCTTGATTTCTTAGTTGACATGCCTCCAGAGAGATAGTGCTTTTGAGGTCTAAGAATTGTCCTCTTTAATTACATTTTTTGAACTGTTGAATTTACAATGATTTCATCTTTACCCAACAGAGATGGTATACTTTTAGAATTCTCATTCCTTGTTCGTTCATCTACCCAGGGTGAAGTGATAGATTGGGCCTCTGAAATGTAAAGCCAGAGCAAAAACTAACCTAATAACCGAATCCAGAGCCAATATAAGACTGAGTGGTGTCCAGTAATCATTAAGAGCCTGTATTTAAGCCACATGAATCTAAGAGGTTAGCTTGCTACCGCTTTTGTCGACCCTGAGCATGAATGGGAATGAAATTTGGGTATCTAATGTGGGCTACTAAGGTCTAGTGCTAACAACTTAAAAAAATTTAATGTGGCAAAATATGATATTTTCCATTTTAACCAGCTTTATTGAAGTATAATTGACATGTACACCTGAAATTAATGTTGTAACATAATGATTTGACATTTGTATACATTGGGAAATGATTACCACAATAAGTCTAATTATTATCTTTTATCATATGTAGTTATAAAAATTCTTTCTTTCAATGAGAGCTTTTATGATTTACTCTTAGCAGCTTTGAAGTATGCAATACAATACTGATTGTAGTCACCATGCTGTACATTATATCCCTATGACTTATTTTATAACTGGAAGTTTGTACCTCTCAATTCCTCCTCACTCATTTCATCCACCCCCCCCCCCAAAAAAAAACTCCCTTCACCCCTGGCAAACAATATTCTGTTTTCTGTATCTATGAGTTTTGGTCTTGTTATATTTGACATAAGTGAAGACCCTATAGTATTAGCCTTTCTCTGACTTATTTCATTTAGCATAATATCCTCAAGATCCATCCATGTTGTTAGAAATGGTGAGGTTTTTATTTTTTATTTTTTAATGGCTAATGTGTGTGTGTGTGTGTGTGTGTGTGTGTGTGACATCTTCATCAGTGGACACTTAGATTGCACATCTTGGCTGTTGTGAATAATGCTGCAGTGAACATAGGGGTGAATATATCTTTTCATATATCTTTTCTTTTTAGCAGTTTTATTTTCTTCAGCTACAACCTGAGCAGTAGAATTGCTGGATCAATTAGTTTTTCTAGTTTTTATTTTTTGAGAAACTTCCATATGGTTTTCTACTGTGACTGTACCAATTTACATTCCAACCAACAGTGCATGAGCATTTCCCCTTTCTCAACATCCTTGCCAACACATTAGTTCTTGTCTTTTTGATAATAGCCATCATAATAGGTGTAAGGTGATATCTCACTGTAGTTTTGATTTGCATTTTCCTGAGTAGTGATGTTGAACATCTTTTCATGTACCTATTGTCTATCTGTGTATGTCTTTGGAAAAATGTCTATTCAGATCCTCTGTCTACTTCTTTAATCAGACTTTTTTATTAAGTTGTAGGAGTTTTTAATATATTTTGGATATTAACCTCTTATCAGATTAAGTACATTCACATTGTGCAGCCATCACAACTATTTATCTCTAGAACACTTTTGTCATCCTAAACTAAAACTCTGTACCCATTTTAAAAAAAGATTTTAGTTATTTATTCATGAGAGAGAGGCAGAGACCTAGGCAGAGGGAGATGCAGGCTCCCTATGGGGAGCTTGATGCGGAACTCTATCCCAGGACCCCAGGATCACAACCTGAGCGGAAGGCAGATACTCTACCAAGCCACCCAGGCATCCCAAGTCTGTACCCATTAAACAGTAACTCCCCATTTCCCTCTCTTTCCAGCCTCTGGTAACCACTGTTCTACTTTGTCTCTATGATTTTGACTCTTCTATAACCTTGTAAAGTAGTATCCTACAATATTTGTCCTTTTGTATCTAGCTGTTTTACTTAGCATAGCATCTTCAAGGTTCATGTTTTAGCAGATGTCAACTTCATTTTTAAGACCAAATAATATTCCATTGTATGTATATATCATGTTTTCTTTATCTATCTGTTGATGGACATGGGGTTTTCACAAAAACCACTTCTTGGTTTTTGTGAATAATATTTCTATGAACACTAGTATACAAATACGTCTTGAGACCTTGCTTTAATTCTTTGAGATATATTCCCAGAATGAAATTGATGGATTATATGGTAATTCTAGGTTTGTTTGTTTACTTTTTGAGGAACCTCAGTACTATTTTTCACAGTGGCTTTACTGTTTTATGTTCCCACCAACAAAGCAGAGGGTTCTAATTTCTCTACATTCTCACCAACACTTGTTTTCTTTTTTGACAATAGCCATTTTAATGTATGTTATTGGATTTGATTTTTCAGTGCCCTAATGATTAGCAATGTTAAGCATCTTTTCATGTGTTAATCAAGGGAGTGGTTGCCTTTCCACTCCCTTGATAGTGTCCATTTGAGGCACAAAAAATTAATTTTGATAAAGTCTAATTTATCTATTTTGTTTCTTGTGCTTTTGGGTGTTGCACTCAAGATTAATCATCGCCAAATCCAATGTTATGAAGTTTTCTCTGCTATGTTTTCTTAGCACTAAGAATTTGAAGAACTGGAACTTTCTATAGTGTGTGCCGCTCAAAGATTTCTCTGGAATTAACTTCTGGTGCTTAATTTCTGGGCCCCAGTAGCTGATTTCCTATATTTGGGCAGCCTTTATTCCTGTAAGCATTATGGAAACATGGAGTAAATCTTCTTAAAGTAAAACTTTTGTTGGTTTGAATATTAGACATTCCTTATGAAGCTGATGTGGAAAAGGAGCTCTTTTAATTCAGTGTCTTACATTCTGTTGTAGTTTGATGAGAGGGTTCATGGAGTGATGAGTTAGTGCAGAGAGGTTTGAAATCAAGTGACTGTTTTGAAAGTATGCTATTTCTTGCCTGCTCCTCGTTGTTATATCCCAACAAAAATTTTTCTTTCTCTTCTACTTTTCTGGAGAGATCTTCTGGGTGGAGAGGAAAATTTGCTCTTAATTCTATTCTCCAACAGACTCTAGTCAGTATTTTATAAACTTTCTAAACTATTGTCTTTCACTAGCCAGCTGTGGCATTCATTCTGCATATGACATTTTTTGAAGGGAATGAGGATGAGAGGCATACTAGAATATAAATCATAAAAATGAGTAATTCAGATATTCTATTTTTCAATCTTTTTTATAGGTTTTTTTTGTTTGTTTGTTTTTAGATTTTATTTATTTATTCGTGAGAGATAGGGAGAGAGAGAGAGAGAGGTAGAGACACAGGCAGAGGGAGAAGCAGCAGGCTCCATGCCTCCATGCAAGGAACCTGAGGCAGAACTCAGAACTCGATCCGGGGTCTCCAGGATCACACCCTGTGCTGAAGGCAGTGCTAAACTGCTGAACCACTGGGGCTGCCCTATTTTTCAATCTTTAAAAAACTTTTAATTATGTAGTTGTTTAATCCCATATAAAAATAGAAAGAATTGTATAATTAACCCCTCTGTACTCATTTCCAATCTTATATCCATCTTATATCTTATTTATTTTTTGGCTGAGGTGTTTTAAAGCAAAATCCAGATATCCTATCACTAAATCTGGAAATACTTCAATATTTGACTCTAACATACTTAAAAATAACCCTTCATGATAGTCAAATGACACAAATGTCCATCAATGATCGAATGGGTAAACATGTGGTACATACATATATTGGAATATTTAACTATAAAATGAAGAAAGTGCTGAAGTGTGCTACAATGTTGATGAACTTCCAACACATAATGTTAAGTGAAAGTAGCTAGATAAGAAAAGTCACATATTGTATGATTCTATCAAATAAAATATCTATAATGGATAGATCCGTAGAGATAGAATGCAGATTGGTTGTAACCAGGGAGTAGAGGGAAAGAGGAGAGGGGAGAAACTGATGAATAGAAAAGATGTTCAATATGGAGTGTTGGAACTATTTTGGACATAGATAAAGAGGTCAGTTGTACAACATTTTGAAAAATTTGGTCCTTGGGATCCCTGGGTGGCGCAGCGGTTTGGCACCTGCCTTTGGCCCAGGGCGCGATCCTGGAGACCCAGGATCAAATCCCACGTCGGGCTCCTGGTGCATGGAGCCTGCCTCTCCCTCTGCCTGTGTCTCTGCCTCTCTCTCTCTCTCTCTCTCTCTCTCTCTGTGTGACTATCATAAATAAATAAAAAAAGAAAAAAGAAAAAAAAAAAGAAAAATTTGGTCCTTGTCTTCTAATAGGGCAATAATAAGTGTAAGAGGTAAATATTTGAAGCAATCACAAACTGAAAGGTTACAATGAGAATAAATATTGTTCTGGTTGAAAACAATTGGGGAAATTCTTTAGATGCCAAGGTTAGGGAAGACCTTTCTGAGGTTGTAGCATTAATATAAGGTCTAGATGTTGAAGAGAGGCTTCAAGCAGAGTCAAAGATCTTCGGGTAAGGAAGAGGAACTGAATGCAAGTGTGGGTAAGACGTATCTGTGAATTTTCCCTGCAAGTGGATTGGACCTGTTTCTGGCTTACAGTATAGCTTATGAATGGGACTTGTCATTCTTTAATGAACTGAGTAGTTGAGTCACCATATATTCTTCCCTCAAATCATAGTGGAATGAAAATATTCATTTAGAGGCAAGGATGATCTTGTTTTTATTTATCACTCTGCTCATCTTTTATGAAGCAAAGAAGTATGAAAAATGTTGATGATACTGGAGATATATATATATATATTAGATGTATATGTGTATACTGAGTACACATATTAGCATATAATAAGGGTATATTAGGTATATACATTTTGCGTATAATGGGAATATGTACTAGAATAGAGTAATAAGACAATTTCTTCAGAAGAAAAGGATGGGGTGCAAAATCAGAATACCAAAAGAACCTAGGATAGGAGAAAAAAATAGAAGACTGGAGGGAGAGTGATGGGGACAGCAAGGGAAGGAAACCACATCTTCTAGTGTATGGTGGATAGAAATGGGTTAGATATCAACTCTGCCCTTCTGAGCTGTGTGCCGTAAACAAAACATTTTAGCTCTGGAAACATCAGCTGTGAAATAGATACTTTAATCATACTCCCACAGGAATTCTGTGAGGTTCAAATGAGAGAATGATTGTGGTTCAACAATTCCTGTATAAAACATAAACCCTTAAATATTTTCTTCCACTATGGATATTACAACTTTTTTTTTTGTTCCTCCACTTTCTAATATTCTTGAATTCAAGTTTTGTTCTCATGTTTTTGTAACTTGAATTCATAGTTTGGCTTTCTTTTTGGAGGAGGGGGCTTTAACAAATGTCCCTATAGAGAAACTTGTTAAAGTTTCTGAATGTCCCAGACTTTCTCTTCAATCTCTTACTATATTTTAAAGAAGTGAGAAAATTCTTTGTTCCTAGAATGTATGTTACTGACATTTATACTGATAATTTAAAAAGAAAAATGGTAATTGAATTCCACCATATTTCAAAATGTAGTTTTTTTTTCCACTGAATTAAATAGCTTAGGTGCTTTTGAGTGGAAACTGGCATGCCTGGAAGCATTTATGTACTAGTTGTAAACAAAGTGTGGTATTATATGCTTTTGAAGAGGTGGATTGAACTAGATACAAATAATGTAGGTTTAATATTTCTAGCACTTTTCTAGCATCTTTAACAGTTACTCATTAGTTTCATAGCACATTTTATGGATCTTTCTTATATTTACAGAAACAGAACTTTAGAAAGGCAAAATGAGTTGCCCATAGTAGTAAATTATAGTAATAGAATCTGAATTTTATTGTTTTGAATCTCAAGACCAGCATTATTGCAATACCTAAAGATCCACGTAGATAGAGCATATTCACTGACTTAGCAACTGAAGCTTAGCATAACTTTTCCAGTAACAAATCTGTAAGCCTTTTATAGTAAGGGATATTGAGTATAGTATACCCTCCCACCCCTAGATTTTATAGTCCAAAGATAATATACTCAGATCTTAGTTCTGCCACTTACTATCTTTGGGCCATTGGATGTCACTTGATCTTGAGATTCAATTCTTTCACCTTTTGTGAAGATGAAATGATAGGTATAGTAAAGTCACTTATAAAACCAAAATGTTCTACAAATAGAACATCCCATTGATTATAAGATATTGTTTTTGTATTTCTAAAATTTTAATTTTTGAGAATTAGGACTTCCTATATATTGCATTTAAAATATTTAAGGAAAAAAAAAAATAAAATATTTAAGGAGTGCTTTGGTCAACCATGGTATAGGCTAAACATTTTCACATAAGACAATTTTGTTGTGACTGTAGGCAGAGGACTCATTTTAAAGAACATTACTAAAAAAAATAAAGAACATTATTTATCCTATTGTTTATTCAAATCCAGACAATCAGAAGTTATATTATAGTTCTCTCATATCCCATGTATTATTCTTTAAAAAATCTTTAAAAACTATTCTTACTCCCCCTCTCTTCTGGGTTCTAGAGTTTAATAAATTCCTTGATATGCTATTTTTAAAAGAACTATTTTTTTGTTAGGTCCTCCAATACTTGCAATAAAAGTATTCTTCCATGCTACCATTTGGACACTTCAGTTGCCAGAAAGAGTTAATGAACTTCTAAAAGTGCCAGTTAGGGAATATCCTGCTAATTGCTTTTGATCTGTCTTAAAGAGAGCAATTAGCAACAACTCAAATTTTATCTTTGTGGATATGAACATTCTCATGACCAAACTTGAATTTTTGGTCCTAAAAGTTTGTCATAGAGAAAATGATACTTCTAATCTCATGAACATGTTCGAAGAGTTAGGCTATTTTTCTCAGATCTTTTTTCCTTTGAGACACAAGGTTGAGATCTTTTTTCCTTCATGAGGGGTTAGGATTCACACATGTTTACATTTAGTACTGGTGGGAGTCTAAACTGATGATTAATGGTTGAGAATCATTTTTAAAAATGTATGGCTGAAGGCAGAAAATAAAATGCTGATTGGTTCATTAAGCAATTCAATCCCAAACCGTAAAAGGTTTAAGTTTAATCCTGCCTGAAGCCTGACTGATCCTGTCATAAACACTTTTCATAAACCTTCCACTTAAACCTGGTCTTGCAGTTTTATTAATCTATCAATAATTCAAAATGACACCCCATGTAGCAATATAAATCTATAAGATAGATATTAAAACTTACACCATTACAAAATCATGAGTAATTACGTAAAAATGCAGTTTCCTTTAGTTAGGTATGTCTCCGAATTGCTGCTTTGCCTTGGTTGAACAGATGTGTTGACTGTAACACTGTCTCAGTGTGTTGGTATGCCTGAAGGAAAAGACAGATAGTCACTGATGATAAAAAGTTCTGGAGTTCGGAGAGCCTTATTTGCAAAACTCAGGGAGCAATTTAGCAAAGCCCTGTATTTGTGGAGCTTATATTCTCTAGGAAGATTCCTTTTCTGTGTTGCTATGTGGAATTTTTAGCTCTTGGATTTAATGGCTGTATTGATATTCTGTGATGTATCAGGGCTCATGTGCTTCAGGCACACTTTCAGAAACTCGAATGAAGTCCCACCTGTCAGATTTTTTCTTTTTCTTTTTCTTTTTCTTTCTTTTTAGGAGCAGGTCTTTCTACTTTTGAGTCTAGGGGTTAGATGAACTCTCAAACTAGATCATAGCAGACTTAACAGGATTGGAGTAATACAATATTTCTAAAGTTATTTGCAACAGAAGACTGCATTTTTATTTTATATGGGGCAGAGAAGCATTTCCAAGAATAAGCTTAGAAGGAGTCCATAAGAGCTAGAGAGTTTGTTTTCATATGCCTACTCTAGTTGCTCAACAGCAGCAATCTGCTCTCAAATAAAAGTAAGCCTTGAAGGAGTGTTCAAATACCTACTATTGAACCCATGGGACATTTATGCTTTTATAAGACAGGTGTTGGAAAATATCTGAAGCCATAGGATTTTCTCCTCCTTGCTTGTGCTTTATAGGTTTAGATTGACTGTACATGAGAAAGATCCACTTTGCGACAGGGGATGAAAACCAAGCATTACACGCTGTTTTAGCACTGTCACAATTGTAATTCAATAAAATATATATGTACTTATTTGAGGATCTTTTCCTCTGCTAGATTTTGAACTCTCTAGGGCTTAGTACAGCACAGTAGATTTTCCTTAGATTAAAATTTGGCATTCTTACATGGAAGTCTAAGACCTCCACAATAGCTTCTATGCATTATGTATTATCAGATTTGTGTCTCCAAAAACTTGCATTCTTTTAGTCTTCCAACTGGAGCAATATGTGAAAAACACAGTAATGATGTGAATTTGAGTATCACCAACAGTTGGCAGTTGGCACCAATCCTTTGTCTAGCTCCTAATCTCAGCAGAGGCAGTAGGCTAAAGTTATGTAGAGGTGGTGGGAAGTGGGGAGGTTGTTGGGGAAACATGGACAGGAGGATAAAATCCTGTGGGGAAACTTCAGGCATTCAGCAATCCTCTTCCTCAAAAGTAGCAAAAAAGTTAGGGTCCTATGTTCATCTCCTAGTATTCTCTGGGCCCATTCTTTTTGGCTCAGGTTGTAATTCACTCCTTACTCCCTTGGTCCCTAAACTACCATATTCTTGGAATCCCTGTTTCCATCTTTGAAGCCCCTTTAATACTTAAATTGTAACAGAAAATTATCAGAGGTACCAAACTGCAGCCAGAACAGATGGATTTATATAAGTCTCTCATTTCATTAACTTTGTGATGATGGAGGCCTATCTTTTATGGGTTTTTTGTTTTTGTTGTTGGACACCATTTATAGCTATATGTCAGGGTTTTACTGAGTACGAGTAGCCTAATTTTATATATCAACCACTATCATTGTATACAAATGATGGAAAAAGTTTTTAATAAATGTCGACTATATAGACTATTTTCTGTTGAATGATGTGGACTATTACCATTATGGAGGAATTTTATAGTAAGTCAAAAACTGTAAGCTCTGCATATAACAGTATTCTTATTGCTGCATGAACAAAGAGATATTTGCTAACTTCTTTTCATCTGTATGTGATAGAACACACTTTTTTATTTCAACTCCCAGGTAGTGCAAGTGATTCTCTTATTTACATTCACTCAACACATTTAAGGCTCTTCAGATCAATATCAAAGTACCAGAGACCTAGGAAACATCAGAGCCAGAATCACAACTGAATTTATTATCCTAATTTTGCTATCTCAATAGAGATACTTTTATTCAAATAAGATCATTATAGTACATAATAGTAAACAATTATTGTAGTAAACACTTAGCGGGCAGCATGGGTGGCTCAGCAGTTTAGCACCATCTTCAGCCCAGGGCCTGATCCTGGAGACCTGGGATCAAGTTTCCAAGTCAGGCTCCCTGCATGGAGCCTGCTTCTCCCTCTGCCTGTGTCTCTGCCTCTCTCTCTCTCTCTCTCTGTGTCTCTCACGAATAAATAAATTTTTAAAATCTTAAAAAAAAAAAAAAAAACATTTTGCAACTATTTACCTAACCTATTTAGTTGAATGCAAACAACTTAATACCTTAAATTAACATTGGTTGTTTTCCTTTAACCTTTAAAATAAGACTTAAAATAAGTTTGTTTTTGTTTGTACAAGGAGTCTACATACCTGTTTGTTTACTTTGTCCTTCTCATGTCAAGGAGGGTAGAAGAGAGAAAATGGACTCTTTCCTAAAGTAATTAGAACTCATCATTCCTCTTTTTAGTGCTTTTGCTAAAACATTACTAATTAGGAGAAAAGAGAAAGTTAACAGTTGGGAAATTCTTTCGAATGAATGGGGATAAGCAGAAAGAACTTTCAGAAATAAAGTAGGACTTCTATAAATTCTTCCTCCTAATTCCAGCCTGAATGTGGGGAGGGTTTCCCTCCTCAACACAAAAAAATTCTCAAACATCAGCTGGGGGTCTGATAGTTCAACTACATTCTGACACTATCAGGAGATAGCATTAGATTGCAGGCTAAGTGCTCAGTCCTACAAGACTTCCCTCTACCTGCAACCTCAGAAGTTGCAAGCCACAGGTTGTTACCTGTGCTTTTGACCAACTGGTTACAAACTGGACGTTCCAACATTCTCTTCCTCAGATTTGATTAATTTGCTAGAACAACTCACAGAATTGGGGGAAACACTTTGCTATACCAGATTATTAAAGGACATAGTAAGATAAGAATCAACAGCCAGATGAAGGAATATGTGAGGCAAGATATGGGGAAAGGATATGGAGCTTCCATGCCCTTTCTAGGCATACCACTCTCCCAGCACCTCTCTGAGCACCGACCTGGAACCCTCTGAACGCCCTCCTTTTGTTTTTTATGGAGGCTTCCATACACACTCATGATGGATCAAGTCCAAGTCATCTCTCCTCTCTAGGGGTGGGGCTAGGGCTGAAAGTTCCAACCCTATAAACCCATTGTGTGTTCTCCTGGCAACCAGTTTCTGCCTTTGAGTGGGGTCCAAAGGTCACCTCAGTAACTGCTCTTATCACAGGAAATTCCAATGGTTTTGGGAGCTGTGAACCAGGAGCTGTGGACAGGGACTATATATATATATGAATTATATTTTTGTCATTTCAGGGATCAAACATAAATATTTTTTTTAAATTTTTATTTATTTATGATAGTCACACAGAGAGAGAGAGAGGCAGAGACGTAGGCAGAGGGAGAAGCAGGCTCCATGCACCGGGAGCCCGATGTGGGATTCGATCCCAGGTCTCCAGGATCGCGCCCTGGGCCAAAGGCAGGCGCCAAACCGCTGCGCCACCCAGGGATCCCCAAACATAGATATTTTTACAGATCATATCTCAGTAGTTCCTTTTTATGTTATTGTCTTTGAATAAGAACACAAGAGTTTTGGAGGTCTAGAATTTTCCACTTATCTTACCAAATGGTGTTAAGTTACGGAAGAACAATAGAAACACACACACAGTAGAAACAGACACACACACACACATACACACTAAAGACTACTTGCTATTAAAATGTAATATATAAAAACCTATTTAAGGGTCTTAATATATTTTTGTCCTCTTAGGTCATAAATATTTATAGAAATCAATTGTTGGTATCCTAATAGTTTCATACTTTACTCAATTTCTAAGAGCAACAGAAAACTCTGGAAATCTGAACTTTAAAATATTTTTTAAAATTTATATTTTTTAAACTAAACACACAATAAACTTAATTCTTTTTGGTGTACAGTTCTACGAATTATAACAAATAGACTGACTCCTTAACAACTACCATCAAGATACAGGAGTCTTGTTACCCCAAATTATTTCCTCATGCTGCCCCAATTTAGTCAAAACTTCCTCCTAACTCAGCTCCCAGTAGCAGGGATATGTTCTGTCTGTGTAGTTTTACCTTGTCTAGAATGTCCTATAAATGAAATTGTAGAGCATAAGTTTTTTTTTATAACAGCAAGGACCAGCCTTATCATCTTGGTGTACCTGGTTGCCTGGGTAGAGTACTCACAAGCCTTTTTGGGGTATGTTGAGGCATCAGGAAAACATGAAGTTCTAAAAATTTGTGATGCACTTCTGCATACAAGTTTTGATGTGACTACTGTTTTAATTTCTCCTGGGTAAATACCTGGAAGTGTGATCACCATGTCGTTAAGTTATATATAACTATATTTTAACTTTATAGGAAATTGACAAACTATTTTCTAAAGTGAATGTACCACTTCATTTTCACTGGAAATGTAGGAGTATTCTAGTTACTCTGTATTCTCACCAACATTTTGTTGCTGTTGTTTTAATTTTCAGCTTTCTAGTCGGTATGTAGTCTTATCTTGTTTTAATTTGCATTTACTTAATGACTAATGATGTTGAGCTTCTTTCATGTACTTATTTGCCATCTGTATTTTTTTGATGGAAGTATATATTCAAATATTTTGCCCAGTTTTTTGTTTGTAATTGAGTTTAGAAGGTTCTTACATTCTACATCTTTTGTCAGATGTGATTTGCAAATATTTTCTCCCACTTTCATGGCTTATCTGTTCATTCTCTTGATAGTGTCTTAGAGCAAACCTTGTGGTTTTGATGAAGTTAAAATTATCTTTTTTTCTTTTATGAATCATTTTAATGTATTTAAAAACACTTTACCTAATATGAGATTACAAAGAATTTCTGCTATGTTTTTCTGGAAGTTTCATAGTTGTCAGTTTTAAATTTTGGTTTATGATGCATTTTGAGTTGTTTTGTATGTGATATGAGGGATGGGTTTAAGTTTTCATTTTTTTGGTTTTTGCATTTATAGACTTATTCTCACCCTGTTTTTGGAAAAGGTTATTTTTCCTATTGAATTACTCTGTGCTTCTGTTAAAATTCAATTTTTCTTCCTTTTGTGGGTGAATTTCTATACTATTCTGTTACACTGAAACTTATATCTTTTTGCCAATATGACAGTGTTGATTATTGTAGCTTTACAATAAGTTTTTATTTTTTAATCATTTATTTATTCATGAGAGACAGAGAAAGAGAGAGAGAAAGAGAGAGAGGCAGAGGGAGAAGCAGGCTCCTCATGGAGAGCTGGATGCGGAATTTGATTCCAGGCTCTGGGATCACGCCCTGAGCCAAAGACAGATGCTCAACCACTGAGCCACCCAGGCATCCCAACAGTAAGTTTTTAAATTAAAAATTTATGCTATAAATATTCTTCTAAGCACTGATTTGGCTATATCCCATGAATTTTAGTATGTCATACTTTCATTTAGTTCAAAATAGTTTTTAATTGAGACTCTATCTTGACTTGTGTTATTTTGAATGGAATTAGTATGTATTCTCTAACTTTGTTCTCTTACAGAGGTTTTTGGCTATTCTAATGTTTTTGCCTTTTTATGTAAGTTTTTGATTTGTCAATTTCTTAAAAAAAAATTTACCTGAGATTTTTGTTTGGATTTTATTAAATGTTGTGTTATTTTGAAGATTTTCAGATTAATAATTAATTATATTATAGAACATCCTTTTCTAGGATTTTAATTCTTCAAATTTGTTAAGATTTGTTTTATAGCCTATGCTATATAATCTATCTTGATGAATGTTTCTTGTGCCCTTGGAAAGAATATGTATTCAGCTCTTGTTTGGTGAAGCATTCTATAAAATTTTAATGTTAATTATAGCAAAGTTAGTGAATAGCATTGCTAAAATCTCCTATATCCTTTTTTTCTTTTTGCTATATTCATTATTGAGAGGATTGTTGGATTCTCTACATGTATTTGTGAATTTATTTCTTCAGTCACTTCTATCCATTTTTTATAAATGTATCTTGAAGCCCATTTTTTAGGTAATACACATTTAAGCTAATTATGTCTTTTGTCTTATCCTATCATATCTTTATGAATGGACTTTTTTCATCTAGTCTTTTGTATTCCTTTATTTTGAACTCTATTTTTATTACTATAATCATTCCAGGTTTTATCTGTTAGTGTAGCAATTTCCCTTCTTTTAGTCTATTAATGTCATATTTGAAGTGAGTTTTTTGTGGAGTGGATATGTTTTTAATCCATTCAACACTATCTTTTAATTAGAATGTTTAGACCATTTCAATTTAATGTAATTATTGATATGGCTGGACTTTAGAAGCATCATTTTAATATTTCTTCCCTCAGATTTTCCTGTTCTTCCTTTCTCTCCTCCTTTTGGATTATTTCCATATTTCCAGTATAGCATTTTAATTTATATGCTTTTGGCTATATTGCTCCATATTTTTAATCAGTTATACTAGGAAACAAAATACACACAACTAACCTTTTAAAGTCTATACAGAATTAATATTTTATTTAAATAAAAAATAGAAGCTTGTTATCACATAGGTCCCTTTATCCTTCTCCCTGTGTTTTAGAGTTGTCACACATATTATAGCTATATACACTGAGAAACCACCAGAAAATGTTTATTTTGTTTTCATCAAAAATTCATCTTTCAAAGAGCTTAAGAAAAGAAGAATATTGTCCAAATGTTTAGCATTTCCATTACTTTTCATGCATTTATCAAGTTCTAAATTTCTCCCTGGTAACATTTCATAAACACAGTTATGGCTGTTTTTAAAGTATTGGACTGAAGATTTCAACATCTAGGTCATTTTGGGATTGTAATTAGTTGATTGTCTTTTCCAATAAGGGTTGATCAAATTGTTGTGTTATATCTATGTATTGAGTAACTTTTTATTATGTTTTGAATGTCACATCATGTGTTACTTGGTCCTCCAGATAATGTTGAATCCTACCTCCCTACCTCAGCCATCTTAAATTTTGAGGTAATCAACCTACAAGCAGAGTAAGTTTAGAGCATTCATTTTATCTCCCTTTCTGTGGGTTTGATTTCCAGTATCAGCTTTATTTTCAGAGCCCTTACTATGTTGCTTTGATTAAACTCAATGCATGCCACTCATGGCTAATTTTAGCAAGTGGATCATGTTTTGTATTATTCAGCTCTTATAACCTTTGCTGCCCTCTGGGTTTGTATTGTGCATGTAACTGCAGGGGTGAGCCTAGAACTTGTGCTGGATTATAGAATTAGAGCATTCCCATCTCCATCTGTCTACTTCACAGGATCCTCTCCCACCACTCACACAAACTCTTTGGCTTCTAGGATTCACTTTTCCTTGTTCTCTTTCCAGGAAGACAGAATTCTCTTTGGGGTTTTTATTGTCTGTGCTCACTGAACAGTTCCATAACTGGGGCCATCCTCAGGTCAAAGCCAGGAGAGAAAAGATGGTATATTAGTTTGTAGGGCTGCCATAACAAATTGCCATAAAATGAGTGATCTAAACAATAGAAATTTGTCTGAAGGCTAGACCTCTGAGATCAAGGTGTTGTCAGGGCCATACTCCTCCTGGCACTAGGGAGTGATCTGTTCTAGGTCTCTCTCCTAGCCTCTGGTAGCTCCTTGGTTGTGGCAGTATAATTCCAATCTTCACATGGCATTCTTCCTGTGTGCATGTCTCTGTGATCAAATTTTCTCCTTTTATGAGGATATTGGCCTATTGGATTAGGGACCACCCTAATGACCTCATTGTAACTTGATTATCCCTGGAAGGACACTATATCCAAATAAGGTCACATTTAAGTACTAGAGGTTAGGGTCCCAACATATTTTTTGGAGGGACACAATTCAATCTGTAACAGATAAAGCAAGGAAGGGGGCAGAACTCCAGGAAGCTACTGGTCACTTCAAGTTTTGACTATCTTTTTCCAGTCTGTTTACGGCCTTTTAGTTTTTAGGTAATTGCCTTTCTGTATTTTGTCCAGATGTTTTTACTATAGCTGGTTTACTTCCAACTGGTAGTTCTAAGTTTTAAAAATAAGTAAAGATCTTTGAGCTCTAGGGTTGTACAGGTACTTCTAAGGTTCAGGGAGATGTGGCAGCCAAAATGAGAACCACAGTTGAAATGGAAGGCAAGCTAAAAGTCTATCTGGAGGAGAATTTGGGGTCCAATATGTAGATACTAGTTTTGAGTTGAGGTGAAATTTATTCCAATATGAAACATTATGATTTAGGACAACTCAGCTTCATACTCTAGTTCTCTTTCAGTGGTGCTACTCTTGATTGATTTCTTGGGGTAAGAATTTGGCAGTATGATTAGGACTAGAAAAATAAGTTGCATATTATTTCAATAGTTGCTATTTATGATAAAGGTCCCTTCAATTTATCATATACTCATTTACTGCTTTCTGTGATTACTGAGCTATATTAGAAATAGTTCCTGAGATTAAGGAGTCACAGTCTCAGAAGGGAGTGAGAATATGGGTAAATAATTGTTGCATTGATATGTTAAGTGCTCTGAGGTAAATATAAAGATAGACAGGTTGGGAGAGGGTGACAGGGCTAGGAGAATAGGTAATACCTAAACCAAGAATGAAGAAAATGATTTTACTATGGGGATTTGAGGTAGAAATGGGGATTGGAAAAGGGCTTTTTAGGCAAAAATTATCTCTTCTAAGCAAACAAAGCCATAACGCAAATAGCCTTTAAGTGTCAAAGGTGCTCTGGTATACATTTCTTTCTCTCTCTCTCTTTTTTTTTTAAAGATTTTATTTATTTACTCGTGAGAGAGAGAGAGACAGAGAGAGAGAGAGAAATAGACAGAGGGAGAAGCAGGCTCCCTACAGGGAGCCAGATGAGGGACTTGATCCCAAGACCTGGAGATCCTAACCTGAGCTGAAGGCTGATGCTCAACTATTGAGCCACCCAGATACTCCTCGTATACATTTCTCAATTTTGATTATCAAGAAGCATTTCAGTCTGTTTGATGGCCAAGACAGAGATGAACAGGAGCCTAAGGAAAAAAACATATTTCAGACAAAGAACTAAAGCATTTGCTGCTATTTTTTCAGATTTTCTTTTAGGCATTGATCTGAGAAACATCACACAGGACAGTAATATAGAAAGACCTCAGGAGAATGAACTTTTATCCCCACAGGCACATTTCTATTTCTTTGGTTCATTACATTCAATAATTCAGAATGGTTCATTTACGGTTTGATCTGATCATAATCAAGCAGGGAAGGGGAAGTAATTTGTAAATGCCACCCAAAGTTAGGTTGTGCCCTGAAGTCTTTTATTGGAAATCTTATTTTGTTTTGAAGTTAATTGGAGAACAGTTAATTGGACAAGGCAGTGGAGGAAGGATTAATTTAAGTTTCTATGAAAATTGGCACTCAGGACTTATGTGAACCACATAGGCAAAATTTGTATAGTTTGCTCTTGCCAGTTATTATCTAGCACAACCACAGTGATATTTATCAGAAAGTGAGCCTGCTAACAACTATTTGGGATGTTCTTTTCTAGTAGGTTCTCTTATACTGTTGGAACAACCACAATTTCAGATAGCACATACTAAAATTACACTGAATTGATCATGTTGCAATCATAGTCGAAAACAAAAAAGTTGTTCTTTATAGTATCAAAGTAGTATCATAGCCTCAGAAGGATGGAATAAGTATATATAGATTTGAATGGGGGTTCAGAGCCATTATCACCCCATCTGTAGCCCTCATGGTTACCAATCTCTAATTTCTTACTTATAATGACACTGAAAACAATTCTTAAGTATAGAACAAATCCCAGAGTCCTAGAATTATGACAAGCACCTAATCAGTGCTTCTATTTTTACAAACCACAGCTCCATAGTATGCCCTTCATAATCAACAATTCAGAACCTCTTACCAAGCCCTGCACAAAATATGCCTTCCTTTTCACACATCCCTGCCTTTACCTATTGTCCCTTCCATTAGAAATGCATTCCCTGACTTTCCCAGCCACCCTGCCTGGAAAATCTTCTATTCATGCTTCATGACTCTGTTCAAACAAATATCACTTCCTCTCTAGTGACTTTTTGGCTTTCTTAACCAGAGTTAGTTACTTTTTTTTCCCCCTGTAAACTTACAGCAATTTAATCATACTTCTATTATAGCCCTAATCAAATTGCATTTCAGTTTACATAGTTTCTCTCATGCCTTCTTGGCTGTCAGCTCCTTTGGGAGCTTGTCTTTGTTTACTGTTGTAGTAGAAGACTAGTAAATATTGATAGGCAAATGTTTCAACAACATAATCTTTTGGAAAAAATAAACTAATATATTATATTTAGGAGGAAAAATATGCTAAATAGATCTCAGATATAGTATTACTGTGCTGGATATTTGCCCATCCAGATCTGTTATTTATCCTTTTATATCCTGCTCTGTGTCTTAGGAAGTTGAACTTTATAGACAGAATTAATGTGGTCTCTTACTCTCTGGCTTTGGTTGAGTTTGGCCAAGGGGACTAAGGATAGGTGATCACAGAAAGAGAAAAGAGTATCTAGCTTCCTTTTGCTATGTCATATTGTATTGGTTAGATCCTTCTACCAAAGGCCACAGCTCCACATGATAGCAACCTGCCCTAGGTTCTAGTCTCTGCTCCTTCCCTGTGTCCCTTCAGGCCTATGGGTGGTAATGGTCCTATGATATTGCTAGACCCTGGAAAATTCAGCATCTCTTATTTCCTTAACCTTATCCACACCTTTGTAATTAGTCCCTTTGTTAAACTCACTCTCCTCAATTGTCCAGTTTGAGTGTGCCAATTACTGTAACCTTTAGGTCATATTTTTAAAATGTATTTTAAAGTTATTTATTTGATAGAGGGAGCATGTGCACAAGTAAGCAGAGTGGCAGGTAGAGGAAGAGGGAGAAGCAGACTCTGCTGAGCAGGGAGCCCGATGCAGGACTTGATCCCAGGACCCTGGGATTATTACCCAAGCCGAAAGCAGATACTTAACCAACTGAGCCATACAGGCACCCCCAAGTCAGATTTTTTAAAAGATTGCTTAATGGATAACTTTACTCAGGTTATTACTGAATATGTGACAAAACAAGTAGCTCTACTTATGAGTTTAGAAAATATTGAGTTCAATAAGTTTTATTAAGTAAGTAATAATTTGTTCTTATTATAAGATTTGTTCTTATTATAAGTTTAATAAGTATTACAGTTCTTTCAGAGCCCTAGTAATCTAATATTCTGAGTGTGGGATATAGCATATAGTGTTCTCTAAATATTTTACCACTGTAAAGTATGCTGTGGTTATCTTATTATGTTATTTAGCATTGCCATTAATGCCTCACAAAACTAGGTGTGTTTATTTATTTATTTTTTTTGCAAATTGAATTCCAAAAATGCTGCCTTAGTTTACCAAGTGAAGAAACCCCCCCTGTAAGTAGGATCAGCCCTAATCCAGAGGCAGCCCATCCAGGTGCCTTCCTGAAGTTTTAGCAACAAAAAGCATTCTGTTTGTGATAAGAAAACCATTTCCCCCCACACCCTGATTGGAATGTCCCTGAATAGGTTCATGTTGACCTTCTGAGAAATCAACCTGGATGCTATGCGACTCCCGCGGTTCTTTTGTCTTTAAGCGTTTTTTTTCCTTTTACCTTTAAAAGATACCTGTAATTGCTAATCGGGGCTCTCTTCCTCTTCGAAGGCGGAGAGCCCCTTTGCGCAAACGTCCAATAAACCCTCTTGCTAATTGCATCTGCCTGTCTGGGGTCTGAGTCTCTGGGGCGTCCGCCGGGACACGTTGGCACCGGTGAGCCAGGGTCCAACACAAGGACAGACTATTACAAAATGTCAACTTAAGCTTATTATCATTAGTTTTCCTATTTGTTGTGAAGAATATTTGTTTTATTCTAGTAAAAATTTAGGACCTTAAATTACTCTTTGGATACTGAATTGGTTGTCTAGTTTTGTCTTTAGCTTTAAAGAACTACATTCTATTACATAACTCTATGTGCCAGAGAAAAGTAAGAATTATAGGGATGTAAATATAGTCTCTCATAAGTTATTCCTTTTTGAAAGCAAAATAAATTGAGAACTATAAACTCCTTGTTAGCAGATGTGAACTGAGAGACTGCTAATTTGTTTTACTGCCAAGCTCATAACTATATATATCAAGTCTGACAATATTTGTAAGGGCATTTATTACTTAGATTTTCTCAGCAGGAATTAAAAATTCACCTTACAGTAAATTACCTCCTTTTGAATAGATAACTATGTATTATAGAATAAATTATTTTATCAAACTTAGCTAGATCATAAATTACAGATTTTGATGAAAATGTCAAATTGTTGTGTTTGATAAACTAAGTGGCCATTAAGCCATTTAATTTAGAAACTTTAACATACTGAAAAGTAATAGTAAATCTTATATTTATCTAGCATTACTTAAATGAACTCCTAGTAGACTTGCTTCCAAGTCCAAGCTTCTCAATTACTTGATAACTATTTTGAAATTGTAATGCTTGTATTATAGCACTTCTAATTTTTAACATTAGAGGTATAAAAGGAGCAGTGTTTTTGCAAGTATATTTGTCAGCTATAGTACAGCTAAAATATGATACATATGTATGGCAGAGAAAAAAAACTTTCTAGAATTAAATAATATTCCTGTTTTAGAAATAATATGATAGAAGCATGGATTAAAAACATAATGGAAGAAAATCTTTCTCAGCCAAAAAGTAGATGAATAAAACAAATTTATCTTCCATGTTGGAAACACTCATTATATCTTAGGTGAAATCTAAGTGAGACCTATTATTACTACAGCAAAATATTTGAGCTACAAGACTGTGAGGATATCTTATAACTGTTAATAAATCCATATATCCATACCAAGAAATGAGAATCATATTGTCCTCAGGCTTCCTGATAGTACAGGTAGATAATGGACTTTTATACCCATTTGAGGGCTCAGAAAATAAATTACTTTGATTGTCAGTGTTGATGCACTGTATCATAAGCTTTCGGTTGTGTCCTTAGAAATTACATGCTTAACCTTACAGAAAAAAGGAAAGTGTAAAGAGTTGAAATAGCCTGCTGTGTTTTGGTAAATTAAATTGGCAGTAACCTCCAAACTGAGCTGAAATCAGTGCCTCAATTTTATCATGAGATTTATTGGGCATTAGTCTGAATTTGATCTATTAAAACCTCTAACTTACTTTGTGTGCTAAACTAAGTGTGCCATCTCCTTTCAGATGGTATGTATTACAAAATAGAATCAATTTCAGACATACAGACTCCACCTGTACAATATATGGACAGTGTAGCATATACTGGAGTATGGGGTATGTCTGGGTGACCTCCAGAAGGAACATGTTGTCATGGACAGAAACATGAACTACTAAATCTCTAAAAGAAATAACCTCTTTTCTGAGAAATTCAGATGTGAGTGAAAAGACTGGTGAGAAGTCTGAAGATGAAAATAAAACAGGCAGCTGTACCAACAAGAAAAAATTAAAGCACTTAGGTGGAAGCCAACTGAACTTGAAATTGTTTTGGAAGCTGAGATAAAAGGTATTATAATAGGGATGCCTGGGTGTCTCAGCAGTTGAGCATCTGCCTTTGGCTCAGGGCATGATCCCGGAGTCCCCGGACTGAGTTCCATATCAGGCTCCCTGCATGGAGCCTGTTTCTCCCTCTGCCTGTGTCTCTGCCTCTCTCTGTGTCTCTCATGAATAAATTAATAAAATCTTAAAAAAAAAAAAGACATTATAATAGAGGCTATAATAGGAAGAATGCTGTAGGGTTTCACTGCCTTATAAATACCTCAGGTGGAAGCAGTAAATGAATTCATTTTCTCCCCCATGGCTGCCTTTAGAAGATCTCCCTAACCTAATCCTGCATTAGACTTGCTCTAATACCCCTATGCATGGTTCAATATAAGTGACTCAGAAAATGAATGATGTAAATATGTTATTGGTTATAGCCAGATGAGGCAAATCTAGCAGTATTACAAAGAGGCAATGTGCTCACTTTTCAGTAGAGCAGAAAAATCACTTGGGGTGCTGACTGAATTTGTATATTTTGAGATTTTGATTCAGAAGCTCTGACTAGAGGTATGTTAATTTGTATTTCTAGTAAGCACACTAATTAATACTTTTACAAAATATTTTAAAAACAGCAGGATGCCAGTTTCTTTACTTATAAAATTAGGACAATTACCTTACATTTTTAAAAATTAGGATGATTACCTTAAAATGTGGATGTGATCAAAATAACCACTTTGTGAATCTCTTAGTATAAAATCTAGAACACTGTAAATATTATATTATCATAAAGTCATACTCAAAATGGTGTAATACTTATTCTATAATTCTTAGTAAAATGTTCTAGTAAAAGGTTCTAGATATAAAGTACAATCAATTATGCAAATGTATTGATAAAAGACTAGAAAAATGATTACAGTTGATCCACAGATTTGAACTGCACAGGTTCACCTACACATGCCTTCCCCACCCCACCCCCCAAAAAGAAAGCTTTATTGTTTCCATTTGGGAAAGGGCTCCAAGGTAGTTAAAAACAACAACAACAACAACAACAATAACAACAACAACTTCCTAGCAGCTGTAGGCACTCAGGCAGAGAAGCCCTGGCACCAGGGGGATGCTAGAGGGAGCCCCTTAGTGATTGCTGGGCTCTGGAGGCACCTAGTTGTGCTTGAGGATATACCTTTAGAAGAGATACTTGTTCAGCCCAACCTGGGTAGAAGGAGGGTTGGAGGTGCTGGGGAAGTCACATTGTGGTTAGCTAGCCGGGGGTGGGGGTGGGGATGGTGAGGTCCTGGTCAGCTAGCCTGGCAGAGGGAGGGGGGTGGTCAGATAGCCTGGGGAGGTTACTCAGGTAGTTGCCTTCTTGACAAATTTTACCTCCTTACCCAAGAAGTCATTACTGAGAAAGTCAGAGATGGGGGTCTTTATGGGCAAACCCAGGGTATACAAATCAAAAAAGGGCTTGGTTCAGGTTCTTCTCCAGGACCATGGTGGTTTCCATGGTGTCCACAGTTTTCCACCATTCATCTTGGGATAGCTTCTGTAAGCCCTGGAAGAGGGCATGGCCACAGCATTGTTTTTATATCTTATAGATGCTTGGCACCCTCAGCCACTCCTTGGCCAAGTCTTGGAAGAAGTGGCCTGTGTCCTTAAGAGCCACATCATTGCAGTTGAAATAGAAGCCAGAGAGGTAGGTGTAGGAGGCCCGTAGATGCAAGTTGTGACTAGGTGGTTAACAGCCTCCACCTAGCTAGAATAATTTTAACTAATTTGGGAACTCATGGTTAATTTGGCAATAAGAAGCTGAGCTGAAAAAGTGGTGCCGGCTGGTCCCAGAGACAAAGGATGACTGGAAGATGGTTCCTAGAGTTGTGACTAGAAAAGAGGTTGGAAGGTGACTGGAGGCTAGAGGAAGGGGTATCCATGGGTCTGCTGTATCTCCACACAGTTGAAGAAAGAGCTAGATCTGGGGGATAGCCAGGTATACCACCTACAAATGGATTTTTTTTTTTTAAAACAATACTGTTAATGTATTTTCTTTAACAATTTTCTTCACATTTTTTCTCTAGGTTGCTTTATTGTAAGAATACAGAATATAATAAACATACAAAATGTGGGTTAACTGTTATCAATAAGGCTTCTGGTTCACAGTAGGCTAGGAGTATTTAAGTTTTTTGGGGGGTCAAAAGTTGTATACAGATTTTTGGCACAGGGATTGGCACCCCTAAATCCTAGGATCAACTGTAGTAGTAATATGTTAGTAGTTGTCATTAGCCATTTTTAAATTAAGTTTTTACTCTAATTCCAGTAAACTCAGTGTTACATTGGTTTCAGGTGTACATATAGTAATCAAACAATTCTATATTTCATTACTCAGTGCTCATTATGAGTGTACTTTTAATCCCCTTCACCTTTTTCCCTATCCCCCTACCAACTCCCCTACTCTGATGTTTTATTTTAAACGAGTAACTTCAGTTTAAATTGTTTATCTTTTAGATTTTGAGAGAACAAGAGTGGAGGGGCAGGGGGGGAGAAGGGAGAAGAAGAGGGAGACTGACTCTCAGACTCTGCTGAATAGGAAGCCCGATATGGGGCTCAATCCTAGGACCCCAAGATCATGACCTGACCCAAAGGCAGACACTTAACTCACTGAGCCACCCAGGCATCCCTAAAGTAGTTTTTTAACAAGAACATTTTTTTTTAGTTGACTCATACTTCAGAATACATGGTTTTCTAAAAGACATATATAAATATATTCTAAGAGAAATAGAATACACATTTTGTTCAAGTATACATGGAAGAATCCCTGGTTAATTCACAAATACATAAAAAGAGACATAACATAAATATTGCAAATTTAAGAAGACTGAAATGCTACCAAGTAGATTTTCCAGCCACAATGGTACAAAACTAAAGACAACAATAAAAAAGCTGGAAAATCTATGATGTAATTATTATATATTAAATATGTAAATATTAAACACACTACTGTATAAGCAGTGGGCCAAATTAGAAATCAAAAGGGAAATCAAAATATGTCTCAAAACAAAAAGAAAACAATATTCCAAATCTGTGGAATACAGCAAAAGCCAATGTTAGAGTAGAATTTGTGACATGAATGCTTGTATTAAGTTGTTTATTTGAACTTTTAAAAAAATATTTATTTTCATGGGAAACACAGAGAGAGAGGCAGAGACATAGGCAGAGGGAGAAGCAGGTTCCATGTAGGGAGTCCGATGTGGGGACACCAGGATCACTCCCAGAGCCAAAGGCAGGCGCTCAACAGCTCAGCCACCCAGGCATCCCTGAACTTTTTTCTTAACATTACAACATAAGGAACTAGAAATAGAAAAAAAGATTAGCTGAAATTTAGTAAATATATAACAAAAGAAAAATCAGAAATAGAGACCAGAATACATAATAAAATAACATTGGAAGTAATGACCTATTTTTCCAAAAATAAAACTGGCAATGTTTTAACTACATTAAGAAAAAAAGACTCAAAAAGCACAATGAGAAATGGGAGAGAAAATAATATAGCAGATAATCACAGAAATCCATAGTATAATGACAGATTGCCATAAACAATTATCTACTAACAAATCAGGTAAATTAGGAAAATTATCAAGATTGACTCATGGATATTGAATCCAAGAAGTAGGAAATATTCTTAGACCAATAAGAATGAAATTTGAATTAGGAATCAAAAACTGCCCAGCACAGAAAAGCCCAAGACCATATGGTTTCATTGGTGAATTCTACATTAAAACAGCAACAACAACAAAAACAGACAAAACAAAAACAAAAACAAAAACAAAACAAACAAACAAAAAAACCAATGACCATCTTTATCAAAATCTTACAATAATGGAATTGAGGGAACATTCAAAATTATTCCATGAAGCCAGTTTGTATCCTGTTTTGCCTCCCAGGGATCTTCCATTGTGTGTCCCAGGCATTCTTTTTTTTTTTTTTTTTAATAATAAATTTATTTTTTATTGGTGTTCAATTTGCCAACATACAGAATAACACCCAGTGCTCATCCCGTCAAGTGCCCCCCTCAGTGCCCGTCACCCAGTCACCCCCACCCCCCGCCCTCCTCCCCTTCCACCACCCCTAGTTCGTTTCCCAGAGTTAGGAGTCTTCATGTTCTGTCTCCCTTTCTGATATTTCCTACCCATTTCTTCTCCCTTCCCTTCTATTCCCTTTCACTATTATTTATATTCCCCAAATGAATGAGAACATATAATGTTTGTCCTTCTCCGATTGACTTACTTCACTCAGCATAATACCCTCCAGTTCCATCCACGTTGAAGCACATGGTGGGTATTTGTCGTTTCTAATGGCTGAGGAATATTCCATTGTATACATAAACCACATCTTCTTTATCCATTCATCTTTCGATGGACACCGAGGCTCCTTCCACAGTTTGGCTATTGTGGACATTGCTGCTATAAACATCGGGGTGAAAAAAAAACATCGGGGTGCAGGTGTCCCGGCGTTTCATTGCATCTGCATCTTTGGGGTAAATCCCCAGTAGTGCAATTGCTGGGTTGTAGGGCAGGTCTATTTTTAACTCTTTGAGGAACCTCCACACAGTTTTCCAGGCATTCTTTAATTGCTGTTTCCATGTTGTCTTCCCCAGGGTTGTTTGCTTGTTGTCTTTCCTGGAGCCAGGAAGTGCCCTCTAGGTTCCATTCCAGCCAAGTCCACTGACCTTTAAAACACCAGGCTTGAAACTCTGCTGGTTGCAAGAATTAATGAAATTCAGCCCCTCTTGTTTTCCAAACAAATGACTTTGGGGAAACCTCTCAATGTGCTTCTCTTTCTCTCTCATTCTGTCTCTGTCTCTCCCTTTTCCATGACCACAGCTCCCTTGCTTCTGCAGTACCCATGATCCATTTCTCCCCTAAAGTATGTCTCCATAATTCCTACCTTCCTTGATGTGGCCTTTTCTCTCCCTTTAGTTGTGGAGTTTGTAATGTCAGTCTCCAAGTCTATTTCTAGGGCATTTAAGGATGATTTGATTGTTATCTATCAAATATGTGTTTGTGGGAAGAGACAAGCCTAGTGTCCTCTGACTCTGCTGCCATCTTGTTATTCCTTCATTAGCCTTTTTGATCTTTATTCTCCTTCCTACCTTTTCTCTGTATTGTGAATATAGAATATTTATTACTTTCAAAACAAAAATTAAACTTAAGAAAAAAGGCAGGCACTAAGCTATCTTCTTTATATTATAGATCCCTATCTTTTTCATGATCTCAAGTAATTGTGAATAAGGTTGATTACTATAATTCTAACTTAAAGACTATTTCTGGGTCTTGCAAAAATTATATTTTATTTTTAATTACTCTGTAGGCTATAAAATGAGAATAATAATTCACAGTAGTGAACACTTTGAGGACAGTGTAATCTGAATTTTAAAATTTTTATTCCTTTTGAGAAAGAAATTAAAAGACCTCCACCCTTTAAAAAAGATTAATCCATGAGGAGCTACATAAAGGGAACCCATTCCTCATGGGAAAAAATGAGTGCTGTATTGTTTGTATCAATTGTATTGCTTGCTACCATGAGAGATACAGGTACTTTGAAGGGGATGGGTGGTAAATTATCCAAGACTTTGAAAGTAATAAGAGAAATCATGATCTGGAAAAAAAAGATGTTCTAGACATGATTCACAGATTTATTGTAGTCATTTTGGAAGCATTGAAACAGACCAAATGTGTGGAGAAATTATTTCTGATTGCATACTGAAATTTTAAAGGCATTCAGATGGCTAAGGTTTGTGTTCCATGTAGAAACTGACTTTGAATGCTAGGTTTGGGGATTGGATAGGAAAGGAGGAGATTCCCATTTTGAGCAAGCATTAGTGGCAGAAAGGCAGGAGAAACTTATAAACAGAAGGGAGAAAATCTAAGATTAAAGTGAGAAGTGGCCTGGGTAGCACAGTAAAATAGAGATGGAATGGAAAAAGACCTGTCTGAAGAATAGAAAGAGCTCACAAAACATTCATTACAATTTAGGTAAAGGCTAAGTGGTTATTTTCTAAAACTAAAAGAATCTCATGGCCAAGTAGAGTATTGGAGCAAGAAGTAGGCATGGGTATTTATGGGGAGAAAAATCACTGAAGACCTTAGTTCTGTTTTCTTTTCTGATTTGTTCACTAAGAACCTTGGGAATCACATAATCTGACTTTCCTGTAAACTGTGGTCAATGATATTTTATCTGTAAATCTTAGAGTTGTTCTATATGGAGATACATAAAGCTTTACATTGGTTTCATGTAAATTCATGTCCTGCTTGTTCCAGAGACCAAAGGTTATCTTCTAAATTTGATGGCAGCAGTGATGGTAAGCTATGATAAACAAATAAGTACACTGCAGTTCCAAATATTTTACTTCTTCCCAATAGAACCCTAGAAAGGAAAGTTGAAATGGAAGTTAGAAGTTATCATCCCATTCACTGAAGAAGTGTTTCCATACCATCTCCAAAAGATAGCCCATCTGACTTCTAGAATTAAAATATATTAGGTCTATGTTATCAACTCTTTTACCATTTTAGTTATCCTATCAAAATGAAAGCAAGGTTAATTGGGCATGAAATGGTCTTAGAGAATGTAATAGCTTCCTAGAATTTTTTTTTTGGGGGGGGGGATACTAGTAATACATTTAATAGATCATAATTTTTAAAATCTACTTTTTCTATTAAATACTAAGCTTCTTCATAGCCCTTAATTCTATGATTTAGCAATGACTAAGCAATGTCAACTCTGACATCAAACCCTTTTTATCTCCAGGTGTGCCCTACTCTGATCCCTCTGTCACATTGCTGCCAGAATAGTTTTTCTTTAAACTCCTCCTAAATGTCTCCTTCTGTCAGTCAGTAATTCCTCATTGACTTCAAAATAAAAATTCAGATGCTGTGGCATCTAACAATATCCTATAATCTAGATATTTCTGTGTCTGGATATTTCATTTATCTGTTGCTATCAGAATGTGGCAAATACAACCCCAAAATTCAGTGACTTAAAACAACAAGTATGTATTCTCTACTAGTCCACAGGTCAGTGGAGGTGTTTTGCTGAACTTGCTCAGGCTTAGCTTACTTTACCTAGATGTCATGCATCTGTGGTTAGGTGACAAGCACCCAGTGGGTGGCTCTTGGGTGGTGTGAGTGCTTAGACTATGAGTTTGCTTACCTGGAAAGCTAGCTAGAGCTATTTTGCTAGAGCTATTTTTTTAAACTTTTCTTTGGCTGTTGAGCAAAATTCCAGAAGAAGGAGTAGAAATTCAGTCTTTTTGCATCCTAGGCTTGGTCCCAGGTGCTATTTCTCTTGGCTTACTTTGGCCAAGGTAAGTTATAAACTTAGCCCAGATACAAGAAATAGAGGAATAGATTCCCAGTGGAAGGAACTACAAATTCATATAGCAAAGTGTATGGGTATAGGGAGGGACAAAAACTGGAGTTTTTGCCTCTAGTTCACTACACTTGCCTACCTCTCCATCTTGAGTACTTAGGTAAGCCCCAAATTAATCATTATGCCTGGCAGCAGTGAACTTTGCATAGTTCTCCAAAAATGATATGTCATTGTTTCCTTTGATTGTGCACCCAATATTCTCTTTGCCTGGAGTTACCTTCTGTACTTGACTGACTTCTAAACTTCAACAAAAATAACCACAACCATGATAAAGTATTAAGTACCCACTATATATTGGGCATTGTTCTAAGTTCTTTATGTATAGTAAGTAACTCATTCAATTCCCATTTTGACATAAGTACTATTTTTTGGATTTTATGGATAAGAAAACTGAGGCATAGCAGGATTCTGTAACTTATCCAAAGATACAGCTAGTTTGTGTGATGAAGTCTGAATTTGAACCCAGAATATTTGAGTCTAGCCACTATCAGCCACTGACAGCAGCTGATGGTGGTGGAGAATGCCCTCTTTTTATGGAAGCCTCCTTCCTCCCTCCTGGCAGCATAGGTGTTACTTCTATTGTTTTACATATATTCCCTTGTAGTTAACTCTAGCCCAGTTCTCACATTGTACTGTTGTTTTAGGTTTGGTTCATTGACCTTGCTTGGGATGATAATTCTGAAGGACATAGACTGAGTCCTTCATTTCTTAGTTCTTAGATCCTAGCCCTTTCTGGCATAGAGTTTGATTCTTTGGCTCATATTTCTTGAATGAATGAATTGGATTTCTCAGCCATGGCACTAGATATTTTTGATTTGATAATTCTTTGTGGGGGCTCTCTTGTGCATTATAGGGTGTTTGTCAGCATTCCTGGTCTCTCAATGGATGCAAGTAGCACTCTCCCAGTTGTGACAATCAAAAATGTCTCCAGGCATTGCCTAATGTACCCCAAGGGGGAAACAAAATCATCCATGGTTGAGAACCACTGAAATAAAGGAAGGACATAGAGCAATTGTTTTTAAAGCTGAGTGAATAGTAAAATAACTTTTAAAGGTTCCCCAACCCCCTTCATTAATTAGTTAGGATTTCTGGGCATAGGGACTAGGCCTCAGTAGTTATTGGAACTCTCCACATGATTCATTTGTGCAGCCATTTGAGAACTTATGGTCCAGAGGCTGGAACTTTTAAAGAGTAAATGTCTTACTAATTCTTTACACATGAAATCTTCCCTCAGAAATGGAGCTGGAAGTGAAATCTCTCTATTATGAATTCAGGGACTACAATTGATATTTCTTTTATTATTATTTTTAAAGATTGTTTGTTTGTTTGTTTGTTTGTTTATTTATTTGAGAAAGAGTGGGGGAAGGGGCAGAGGTAGAGATAATCCTGAAGCAGATTCCCCACTGAGCAAGGAGCCTGACACCAGGATGTAGCTTGATCCCAGGATCCTGAGATCATGAGCCAAAATCAAGAGTCAGCATCTCAATCTACCGAGCCACCCAGGCACCCTTACACTTTATATTTCTTTGAGTTTTCCTAGGAGGCTAACATAGTGCTTTATACAGGTGGATTTTTTTATACCTTTCAGGTGAGCTTGAATTAGATAAAAAGCAAATCAGAGTTAGGTATCCCCAAAGCCAAGGGAAGAGGGAGCATAATAGATGGAATGGCATTTTTGCCCTTGGCAGTTGTTTGGCTAAGAATGCTTACTCAAATTTCTGACTTCATATTCACCAAACTGATAGAATGTGCTGTGCATAGCACCTCTGTCTGTACATGCTGTTTGCATTGTACATGGTGTAAGAATATTGCTGTTGTCTGATTTTACATTTCTCTTAGATTAAAAGGGATCCTTGTTGCAGATAACACTTTGAAAGCCGTTGTAAAAACTATGTACATCTCAAATGGACTCACAGAAGTCTATACGCAGGCCACATTATACTTCTCTGTGCCCCATAGTAATTTAAGTCCTTTTTACGGTATTAAAAGTACTTTTCTCAAGCAGCTTTCCAAGTATATTTATTGGTAAATTTGTTTTATGTACTTAATAATTAGATCTTGGGAATTGGGGTTCTGTAGTTGATTCTTTATACAATGGGATATATTGATTAGTACTGTATTATAAAATAGTTTCCAAGTAAACCACAGTATAGAAGAAATAGAATTCCTGGAAGAAATTTATGATCATCTGAATTTATTACAATGACTCAGTGACTATCACTCTTAAAAGGAACATGATGTGTAACAAATTGAAATCATTCTTTTTTTATTGAGTACCCAGAAAGCATACAGTTGCAAATATTGGCCATCCATAACATAAAAAGACAACAGATTTTAAAAACCACCAAAATATGCTTATTATTTTAGGCCCAAATGCTACTTTAATTTTGGTTTAATTAAAACTGTCAATTCTTATTTGCATAAAATATCCTCTTAGAAGTACTAAAATATTATGCTACTGCCTAAATATAATAAAGCTGATTTATAGAAGTAGATAATTTTGTCTCAGTGAATGATTTGAAGGTCTTGCTTATGTTAAGTAAGGTATCTTGGACTTATGTGCTTCAATAAATTGTGTTTTTGACTTTACATAACTCTATCATAAGAGGGGCATATTTTTTAAATTGTCACTGTGGAATTTTAAAATTGATGTTTTTTAAAAAAAATTGATGTTTTCAGCAGAAAAATATACCTGTAATCCTGATGCTTAGTAAACTAGTGATGATGATCAGTAGTGTGTTTTATTACTCTAAATGACTTCCATAATTAGGCCACATAAATACAGACTTCATTTAGTGGTAACTATCTTGTTGTCCTTGCTTACATCTATTGGCCTGTGATTGTTTTCTTGGGAAATGCACTACTGTCCCAAATTTTCACTGAAAGCTATCTTATAAGAAAATAATTTATCTTGAAAGTGTAACTCTCTTTTGTATTAATAAGGGAAATACATTCCAGCAAATTAAATTTTTCTTTTGTCAAGCTACTGTGACATTTATTGGCAGCGTGATTCCTCAGTTTGAAAACCACTTTAATCTGAAACTAATGAGATGAATGAGCTGATCAGAAATATAGCATTTGTTCAGGGCCAATTAGAGTATGGTCACCTGATTCAGATATAGCTCTGTAGGATAGCTGGACATCAGTGTCCATAAATCAACCTATGGCAGGAAAGTGATTTAATCAATGAACAGATGGCTAGTTCTCAAACTTTTGATGTCCACTGGGCAGTCAATTCTGGAATCCTTTTAGCATTCAGGATATCTATCAACTTCAATTATAAGACAGGCTTTTCTCTTGAACAAAATGTTCTACTTAGAAATAATATGTAATATTCAGTTGCAAGGTAGCAAGTCAAGCTAAAACAATTGATACTGACCAAAATACATAAATAAAATTGCTCCACTCTTCATCATTAGCAGCACTTTAGTCCTGTCATTTCGACCATTCTTTACCAAAGACAACCCTTCTGTATAGCACAAATGGGTCCATAATGAGACACAGAGAACACTCTATCACCATATCTCAAGCACTTTAGCAAATAGTTAACATTTTTTACATGAAATATTTAAAAGGACAATTTTTTAAATATATAAATAGGCACAAACTTTTAGGGTAATCTTGTGTTTAGTGCTTCCAGTAAGGGTTCAGGATAAATAATCTTCCAAATCTTATAAACAGGAAAACCACAGTAAATGAACCATCCTCAAGGAATCTTTACTTATCTTTCTTCTGAAGCTTTAAAAAAGATATAAATAATTTATTTTTACTTAACCAAAGGACAGAAAAGATTAAGATAGAAATGTTGACAGAAAGATCAAGATCTCCACTTTATTTCTGCCACAGAATAGAGCATTACAAATACTCCTGCACCTATACAAATTGTCTGTATCCTCAGCCTGCTTCTCCACTGTTGAACAGTCACTGAATAATTGGGCATGTCTGGCCTGCTCTTTCACTGTAGACTTGCCATCAAATTGATTTTTAAATTGCTTTAGAATATCTGTTAATATTTTGGAGGTTTCAAGATTTGGATTAAAATGAGGTATAAGTTGGCTTCAAATTCTTTGTCCAACAGAACCAATGAATAGAGTAATAAACAAACGGGGAGGCAAGGATTCTGATTTCATTAGCCATCTTCGTGAATTGCTAAAAGACTGTACATTTTCACTGCGCAACAGGCTGCTGTAAGACGTAAGAGGGCACCAAGAACCAAGATGTTTTCCAAGCCTTATACTCTCAAGAAATATGTAGATAACCCGGTTGGAATGATTAATTTATTATGTGAATCAAATGCACTCAATAGGATTCTTCCATTTTGCAGTATTTTTGAAACCTCCAAATACCAAATTTCTAAGAAGATCCCTTTTTCAAAATCTATACTATAAGAAAACAATCTTGAAAGTATAACCCAGACAACTGAATATTATGAAATCTATATAGTTTTTTCCAATATTCATAGCTAGTAAGTAGCAAATCCAAATCTGATTAATTCTAAAGCCCTTACTTTTCCTGGTATGGTACATAGTGCCTTTGAGTGTAATTAGACTTGACTATACCATGGAATTGACTATACTCTTGAATTTAGTCATTAGAATTAAATTGGACTATGAAGGGGGGCAAATAGCAAAAAGCCCTTGGAATCAAATGACTGGGTTAAATCTCAGAACCTTATTTGACTTCACTGAGCCTCAATTTTCTAGTGGAAATATAGTATCTAACTTTATAGAGGTGTTGAAATAATTAAAGGAGATAAAAATTTATAGTACTCAACAGATTTGGTTTGATACGACAGAGAAATTTGGAAATGTTGAATATTTCAATAGTTTTTGGGGGGTTTACTTTCCTTCTATTTCTCTTTCATAAATTATTTAAATATTAAGTGTGGGAAACATATGGATGAATAAGAAATCTGGAAGCTTTTGTTTCAAAGTAAGTGAGTGACCTTTAGAAACTTGGTCTTTTGGAGGCTTGAGATGCAAATATTTATAATGTAATGTAGAAAATGCATGGTTTCTATGTGAGCCTAGAAAGTATGCGTATAACCCAGTGTGGTCAAGGAAAGTTTATTAGATTAAGTTATACTTGAGCTGAATCTTGAAGAGCTAACATTCTTAGAAGTGAGCCAAATGAGAGGAATACTAGGCAGAAGGAAAAATTAGAGCAAAGACATGGAGGTACAAAACATTTAATGTCTCTGGATCATGAAGACTGGAGACCATGCTGGAGTGAAGGTAGAAATCCTGTACTGTGGGGATCTTATATATCCTGGTAAAAGTGTGCATGAATATTTGTTTTTCTTGGAAATGGGGAGCTATAGAAGGATTATGTTTTTTAAGTATATAGATTTATCTGGCAGACCTATGTATTGGGTGGATTTGAGGGGACATAAAATGAGTAAAGGAATTAGAATTTGTTGCAGTAGTGCAGGCAGTAGAGGATGAGAATTTGAACAGGGACAATTGGAGTGGGTGATGGAGAAGAGAAGATGGATTTGGAAAATGCTTAAAAGGCAAATTTAATGAATTTAGGAGGTAGGAGAGGAGATGATTACTGGTTCCTAGTGTTATTAAATTAGAAGGATGGCAGGAGCATGAGCTAAGAGAGAAAATAAGGAGGGAGAGAACTTGTTATAGGGTTTGTAGTGACTGATAGCTTCAACCATAACACCTTTGGATTGGCTGCAGCAAGTGATTCCTAAACCCCTAGCATCTAATCCCTTGTCACTATGGTATGATTGTTACTGGGCCATTCATGTCTAGTGTGGGACTCTTCTACCAGTAATTTTTGCTCAAAGAATTGCCATTTGTCTGGCTAAGACTATGAGCACTACACTGCAGAATGAGGCTTTTTTCTGTTCAATTCTTTCTCCAGTCCCTCCTTTCACATGTCAGAACTACACTGTGGTCTAAAGGTCTCCCTGCCTACTCCAGACCTAGCCCTTCTTCACAGGTGTCTCCAATAGGCTGTTACATCTCCAATCCTTATGTGGCATCTGCTTCTTGGAGGACCCAAACTAACATTAAGGAGCATTTAGACATGGGCAATGTGAAAGTGTTGAGATTAGTTGCAGAAATACCAAGTTTGATATGACAGAGAGAAATGACTGATATGGCTGGAGATGTTGGATAACAGTTGAATAAACAAATTAGAAAACATAAAACAGGCTTGACATGTAGATTTTGGGAGTCTTCAGCATGTGGTATGTAATCATAACTGGGTGGATGGAATCACTTGGAATTGGAATCCTGTGAAAGAATAGAAATTTTTATGTTCATGCAACTTCAGATGCATTAGAGCATATGCAGATCAGCTTGTGACCTTCACTTCCCATTTTCTATTCTCATTATCCTATTTGTGCCTTCTCCTTTTGCCTGGATGTGCTGCCTTGTGTCAATTGGCCCCCATGAGCACTTAACTCATTTAAGGCTCTTCACTGCCAAGCTTCGTACCCATCCCTATGTTGGTTGTGTTTTATACCTTCATCTTTTCTAGAAGAGTAATGATTCTTACTAGTCCTCTTGAGGTCACCACTCACAGGTTGAAGTTCCAGATCTTTTGAGGTCTGATGCTCTTACCCTTACAGACAGTTGAAGGCCCAATTCACTTCCCTAGGGCAACAGGTTTTTACTGTAAATTTTCTGATTTTGTTTCATACTTCCTCATTTTATTCTGTATATTTTCAGAATTTCTAGCTTTGTTTTCACCTGCGATGGTAAGAATTTCTGTTTTTAAATATTTTATTTATTTGGGAGCAAGACAGCAAGAGAGGGAGAACAAGAGCACAAGCAGGGTAAGGGGCAGAGAGAGAAGCAGACACCTGCCAGAACTGGGAGCTTGATATGGGGCTCGATCCTGAGACCATGACTTGAGCCAAAAGCAGATGCTTAACCAACTAAACCACCCAGGTGCCCCAAGAATTTCTATTTTTTCACTTTTGGTAATTACTCTAGCTTTATAATCAGTCTTTTCTGGCAAGGAAGTTCCCCTGCTTTGGAGTGCTAAGCTCTAGTCTGAAGTTCCAGCTTCTCTGAATTCTTACCTGGGGGAGTTTCTCATAGTTCTTTCAGCCAGGTGACACTGCTTTCTGGCTCTCTACATTTTCGGAAGGTTCTGGCATTCCAAAGAGTGTCATCTCATCCAATCAGCAATAAATGTGAAGTAAATCTTGTAATCCTGTTTGTGGTGGTATGATAGGCATTCAGCAAGAAACATGTGTGGGTCCATTTATCTTTTGAACTGGACTCATGTTTTTGGCATATTTCACATGAACTGGACTCATGTTTTTGGCATATTTCACTTCAGCATGGCTGAAGTGTAGATAAGGATGGCCAAGTGAGGGACACCTGAGTGGCTCAGCAGTTAAGCATCTGCCTTCAGCACAGGGCGTGATCCTGGAGTGTTGGGGTTGAGTCCTACAATGGGCTCCCTGCATGGAGCCTGCTTCTCTCTCTGCCTGTGACTCTGCCTCTCTGTCTCTGTGTGTCTCTCATGAATAAATAAAATCTTAAAAAAAAAAAAAAAAAGGATGCCCAGGTGATGGGGTGGAGTAGAAATGTGCAGTGTCATTCTGTATGAACTTGTGCAACCCGCTTTCCAAAGTTCACCTTGAACAAAGTAGACTCTGGCGTGGAATATATAAACTAAAGATAACATTCCCACAATACCTTTGATATGGTGGCAGCCTATAAGAGTGAGGTTTGGGCATTGCAGAAGAATTAATCCCTTATGAGATGTTAACAATGTATTTTTGGTGCCCAGGGTCAGAGGTAAACTACCAGTTCTAGAGGTATGTTTCTCATCACTCTCCAGGTAAACTGATGTAACTGGCAAAAGACTTGGTTGTATACATCTGGCCCCAATCTCAATTTCATTTGAGGCCAGTAGAATCTATTCTATATAAATCTTATGTCAAAGTCACCATGTGCAATTGCCCCCAAATTAAGTACATCTAAACTTGCAAAATTTTATTAACTCTCCCTCATATCCATATAATTTTCATGGAACATGGATAGGTTCCTTTTTCTCACAAAGACTTCTGGCAGTATTTGAAATACAAAGGGAGTACCCATACCACAATACTTTTGAAAAAGCTAATTATTAGAACTACCACATGTATGTCAAGAGTTAACTGGGGAATAGGAAGCCAGTGAAAGATTTGAGCAAAAGGTAAGATAGATTAGGAGGAGCAGGATGAAGTGGAGAAAGTGGAAGGCCTAAAATTAGGAGGAATGAGGATCAGCTGAGGTAGTTTGGAAAAACTGAAGCTTTAAACAATGTGATAAAGACAATCTAGAAACCAGTTTCAGGTGAACAGCTGACATTCGGTAGTCAGGAATGGTGTGACCCACGTTGCCTCAGGCACAATACAGTTTCACAAACAACATATTTTGCAAATGTTGGTGAAAATATAGGACTATGAATTTTTAATCTATCTATATACATAAGTAATGATCATAATAAATAGTGTTATTTGTGGAGCTGATAAATACAGATTAGAAACCCCTGTTAAGCCAAGATCTGTCAAAATTTGAGGAAAATTTTTACCTGTCCTGAGAGATTTTAAGTCTAATTGTTTATTTAGCCAATGGTTACTGCTCTTAGTTCTTTTAGTACATTAGAATACTTTGCCTGCATGAGAAATCACTCTTGTATTTAGTTTCCATTTGACTGCTTCCTTCCTCTTTCCTGCTTTCTCTGTAGATAATGGCTAGGTTTTTAAATATCCCACTGATGAAATAATATTAATCAATGGAAATAGTTAAACAGAACTTCAGGTTAGAAAAAGAAATGTTGGCATATGCATAATCTAATAGCTTGCTCATTATTGATGGTCAGTAGTCAGATAATCAACTTTATATACTTTAAGTATATAATTATTTTTAAATTATCTAGATGTTCACTGACTTTCAGAATTTTGTTTTTGTGAGAATGAGGCTCTATGGCTCATGATTAAACTAATCCAGGTTGAAAGAAGGTGATTTAATTCTCTCTTTGTCCCAAATCACCTTTCAGTAAATTAAGCTAATAGAAAATAACTTAGAGAATGGAAAACAAGGTGAATTTAGGCATGAGAGGCAAAAAGATTAAACACACCTGTTCTGGTGGCCCTTCTAAATACTTTCTGGAATTGTAACAGCTTTGGTATAAGCAACTGTTGAAGCTGTGAACCACTGAGAAAATATGAACCGTGGGAGGAACATTGGACTTCTTTGAAATATAGTTGTGACCTTGGGCTTGAACCTTTGAGTATTGGTTTCTCCATAAACAAAATGAGTGTCAGCCTAGGGTTGAGTATGTACCTCTCTTACCACCCTGAGAATCAATGGTTTTAGGATGGAGAGTTTCTTGGAGATATGTAGATTTAGTCATTGAAAAAGGTATACAGGAGAATTTTTCCAGTTTCATTTTCTTCCCCAAGGAGAATGAGAACATTTTTGTTTGAAATTATCTTTTAGATGTCCAGTTCTGGAGTCATAGTTGGAAAACAACTCTTTGGACTTAGGTAATGAAGCTGTACTTTCCAAGGGCTAACATGGTGGTTTCTCTTATTTGACCTTTGGCTTTGCTGAAGTAATCTTATTGATAAGGCTTTATTCTTGTACTTCATGCCTTCAAGTCAGGTATTTCTCACATAACAATTTTATCTTAAGTTCCACAGCCAGGTGTCATTTGTTTTCTAGATGGACAACTGGAATATATCTAGAGTAAATCTAGACACTGCCACTTTTTCATTGAAAACTTTGAAAAGGAATTCAGATAGACATCCCTAACATTAAATGAAACACACAGTATGTATTCATATGTATGTGTTTGTTTCAATGTGTTTTTAAAGGGAGTATCCATAAGCTTCCTCTGAATTTGACTTTTTGAGTCGAAATTTTGGAATATTGTCTTAATATAATGCTGGTTAAAAGTATGGTCTTTGAATTGTTCAATCTACTTTCAAATTCCAGCTTCAGTACTTACTGACAATGTAGCCCTTAGCCAAATAACGTATTCTCTTTTAACAAAAATGCCCTCAAGGTCTTGTTCCTGGTAAATGAAAATGCCTCCAGAGAAGTAGTAGTAGCAGTAGTGGTCCTTCCTGGGGGAGCACAGATTTACTGTGTCCACTGGGAAGTTTGTGAGGGAGCTTAGAAAAAAAGCTGAAGAGGGTTAGCCACGCAGAGGTATGGTTCAGGCTTTATTTAGGTTAGTAAACTAGCAGACACTATCCCAAGAATCATTCCTGTTTAAAGATAATTATATCAAAATTTGTTTCCATATTTGATATCTTGATAGGCCTGAATAAAGAATGTAGGATGAAATACTGAAATAACAAAAATAGTTGCAGTCAATTTTTGAATTTAAGTTAAAGACAATGTATGACAGGGAACCTCCTAGAAATAAGACAATGAAATATGCCAAGTAGAAAACCCTGAAGATGATACAGTTAATAATCCACATAGACACAAATTTTGTGAGACCATTCAAAATTGTCAGTGTTGTGTAACCAAGGTTGTATTGACTGTACTGTGTCTAAAATGACTTATTTTACATGTGGAAAAATTTCACCTGTAAAGTCTTTTTTTTTTTTAAAGATAATTTTTTTTTTTCATGAGAGATAGAGAGGCAGAGACATAGGCAGAGGGAGAAGCAGGCTCTCTATAGGGAGCATGATGCAGAACTCGATCCCAGAACCCCAGGATCACGACCTGAGCCAAAGGCAGATGCTCAACCACTGAGCCACTCAGGTGCCCCACTCAGGTGCCCCTCACCTGTAAAATCTTTATGCTTCTCACCAGGGAATAGTTGAGTTTATGGGTTCTATTTTGTTATGTTTAGTTGTGCATGTTGAAAAAAAAGCAACCTTATTTAAAAGGTAATTATAATTCAATGATACCTCAGAAGATGCTATCTTTTTCTTTTCCCTATTTTTGTGTCCAAATATAGAAAGACCCTCATTAAATATTTGGGTCCATCTAATCTAGCTCCTGGGGAGCTAATATTAGTTATAACAAATGTATATTCAGTGTTTGTATGTGTAGGCACTAAAAGTTCTGTATCATCTTGTATAATTCTCATTGATAATCCTATAAGATAGGAACTACCATTATCTCTATACCACAAATAAGAAAATTGGGTCTTAAAGAGTAATTATTTTGCTTAAGATTGCATAGTTAGTGAGTGGTAAAGCCAGAACTCAAACCTCTTGTGATTCCAGAACTCTTATGCTATGACATGATATTAACCAGCATCTTAGGAGGAAAGGTGAGGTGAACCATTGAATGTAATACCTCTTACCAGTAAGAAATCACCTGCACCTATGTGTCCTGGAGCCACTTGTAGGACAATTTTGCCCAAAGTTAGAATACTGTTGCAGCTCTGTGTTCATAATATGCCATGTGCTTTATCTTCAGACTCTTGAATATTTATAAGCCCATCAATTACTTCCACACACAGAAATGGGATTCATTTTTTTGTTATAGCCAGGCAGTGCTCTATGTACTTGAGATTCATTTATCCCTGAGCAAAACACACAAAATAAAGAAGCTTTAATTTCTTAGAGTAATTTTGTTGGTTTCAATATAAAGGAAACTGAAAGCACATAAGAAAAAGTAAGAACTTCTAACAGTTGAACAAAAACTGGGTTACTATATAGTGGAGCTTAAGTCAGCTTATTTAAAAATACTGAGTTTAGTTGACAGTCTGATTTTCTTTCTTTCTTTCTTTCTTTCTTTCTTTCTTTCTTTCTTTCTTTTTTTTTTTTTTTTTTTTTTTTAGATTTATTTGAAGAGAGCACATGTGCAAAAGAGCAGGGGGAGGAAGAGAGGGAGATGGAAAGAGAATCCCAAGTAGACTCCACACTAAGTGAGGAGCCCATTGAGGGGCTCAACCTTAGCCCTGACATCATGACCTAAGCTGAAATGAAGAGTCAGATGCTTAATTGACTGTACCACTCAGGCGCCCCCAGAGCTGATTTCTTAAATATCAAGGTGTCTGAAGTCAAATATGCCTGGAGTAGAATTTTGTTTTGTTTTGTTTTTACAGATTAGACTATTCTTTCTCATCCTTTATTTCCATGTTAAATAGGGCTAAGAAGAGAGAAACTGTTTTCTGCTGTCTTAGAATATTTAGTCTTTATCTTTCTCATATTCTGACATGTTGTCTTTTTGGCAGAAATGGGAGAAATAATATTGTATTCAAGATGTCAAAGCTTTCCTCAATCCAGACACTGTTCTTTATTCATGCAAGAGTGATATATGCTACAAAATACTCAAAGCAAGAAGGCAAACTGGTCTTCCAAAGCCTAAATGGCATGGGAGAAGAGGATGGCTTTTTGCTATTATCATGATAATGTCCCTTTTGTCATAGTGTGGGTTTTGTGGTAGATGAGATTGTAGGATTAAAACATGAAGAGGATTGTGAAACTTCTTAATGGGAGACTTTCTTCCCCTAATGTAGCCAAGATGTTCAGCTTTTATAGGTATACAGAGTCTTCCAGAATTTTGCATAGGGGTGAGTATACAGTATACATATTAGTACAGTCTCATAAATGTAGGCAAAGCAGAATGGTATTGTCTTTACTGTGTTCTCTAGAATCCCCAAAGGTTTCTGCCTATAAAGGGAGGTAACTATACAGTGACATATTGAAGGGCAATAATCTTTCATGAGCTTTGGGAAGAGAAAAATAAACAATCACATTTGATTAACTTGATAACTCTCTTTGTGGAGCTCCACTATGGAGACTTTCCTGATGATACACCAGAACCTTTGAAGAAGTCCTGTACATTTATAAAATGACTCATTCTACTTTGAACTTTTTAAAAAAGTTGTTTATTTGATAAAGCAAGCATGCACACAAGCATGGGGAGAGGGAGAGAGAGAAGCAGAAGCAGAAAGCAGGCTCCCACTGAGCAGGGAGCTGAACATGGGGCTCCATGACGTGAGCTGAAAGCAGACACTTAACCGACTCGGTCACCCTGGTTCCCCTCTACCTTGAACTCTTAAATGTTTGGTCATGAACACAGTTAAAGCCCATGACTATATTCAGTATTATTAGGAACCTGGAATAGTGGATGATTTCTCTGTCTTCTGTTTACCAAAATCTTTGTCCTAATGAGACTGTATGAGCCGAGGTTTTAAATTCAAAAGCAAATGAGATACCACCTCACACCAGTGAGAATGGGGAAAATTAACAAGGCAGGAAACCACAAATGTTGGAGAGGATGCGGAGAAAAGGGAAGCCTCTTACACTGTTGGTGGGAATGTGAACTGGTGCAGCCACTCCGGAAAACTGTGTGGAGGTTCCTCAAAGAGTTAAAAATAGACCTGCCCTACGACCCAGCAATTGCACTGTTGGGGATTTACCCCAAAGATTCAGATGCAATGAAACGTCGGGACACCTGCACCCCGATGTTTCTATCAGCAATGGCCACAATAGCCAAACTGTGGAAGGAGCCTCGGTGTCCATCGAAAGATGAATGGATAAAGAAGATGTGGTTTATGTATACAATGGAATATTACTCAGCAATTAGAAACGACAAATACCCACCATTTGCTTCAACGTGGATGGAACTGGAGGGTATTATGCTGAGTGAAATAAGTCAATCGGAGAAGGACAAACAGTGTATGTTCTCATTAATTTGGGGAATATGAATAATAGTGAAAGGGAATATAAAGGAAGGGAAAAGAAATGTTGGGAAATATCAGGAAGGGAGACAGAACATAAAGACTCCTAACTCGGGGAAACGAACTAGGGGTGGTGGAAGGGGAGGAGGGCGGGTGTTGGAGGGGAATGGGTGACGGGCACTGAGGTGGACACTTGACGGGATGAGCACTGGGTGTTTTTCTGTATGTTGGTAAATTAAACACCAATAAAAAAAATATATATATATATAAAAAAAAATAAATATACTTTAAAAATAAAAAAAATAAAAAATAAATAAATAAATAAATTCAAAAGCATTTTAACTTGGAAATCTGGAAGCTAAAGCAAAATACTAGAAAGTAAGTTGCTAAGATACTGGAAAAGCTAGAAGAAAAGTCTTTGGGTGGAAAACTATAGTGTTTGCAATGAGTAAGATATTAACTGGTGTAGGGTTGTGTTTCATTAAACTTTACTAAGTGTGTGTTATTTACTAAAAACTATCACAATTTAAAAAAATTACTTAACACATTTAGCACTTACTATTAGGAAGGGTATTGTGCACTTGATATTAACTGATTAACTGACTTAATCCTTATAGCTCTAAGAGTTAGGTACTATTACGGTCTTAGTTTATAGTTGGGGAAACTGAGGCACAGATGAGATAGCTTTGTCATTGTCATATATATGATGGGTAATTGCTATGTATGGTTTGAAAGTTTATGTCCCCCTACTTGCACCCCCCTCCACCTTCCCTTCTCCCCTCCAAAGTCATATGTTGAAATCCTACTCCCAAAGGTAATGGTTTTAGGTGATGGGGCCTTTGGGAGGTAGTTAAGTAATGAGGGTGGAGGCTTCATTACTGAGAGCAGTGCTTATTTTATAAGAGACTCCACAAAACTCCATCACCCTTTTTGTCATGTGAGGATATAAGGAGAAATTGGTATCCTGGACGAGGGCTCTCACCAGACTATGCTGGTGCCCTGACTGTGGACTTTTAGACTTCAGAATTGTGAGAAATACACTCCTGTTGCTTATAAGCCACTGACTGGCATTTTGTGATAGCAGCTTGAATGGATCAAGACAGTTGCAAAGGAGAGAGAAGAGAGCTTGCCTTGTTCTACCTTGTTACTCTAAATGTAGTCCAGCTGTATTGGCATCACCAAGGAGCTCATTAGATATACAGCATCTCAGGCCCCACCCAGACCTACTAACTAAATCAGAACCTGCGTTTTTAACAAGATCATGGGGTGAATTTATTACACATTAAAGTTTTATAATAGAGCAGAAACCTGAAAATTGTATTCTTCTGTCTTGAAGGACAAGAAATGGCCTCAAAAACCTTTTGGCCTATTTTTCTCATGTCTCTTTAAGAATTTTTTGGGTGGCATATCTGATTTTCTTGAAAATTTCTTCCCTTCTTTCCCAAGTAACACCACTAACAGTGATAATAATAGTAGCTAAGATTTATTGAGTGGATTCTATGTGCCAACTACTGTTCTGCTTTAGGAAGAAGAGTGAAGTTGGTGTTTTTACTTTAGGTGAGGAACTGAGGCACAGAAAGTTTAGGTAACTTGTCCAAACTCCTACAGATAGCAGAATCCAAACCCAAATCCTGAGTCAAGTGGCATCATTTGTAGCCTGAATGGTCTTTCAGCTAATGAAACGTATTCTACTTATCCTGTAATAACTTAAATTCTTATCTGATCTTCCCATTAAAAAGGAAAAATGTAGAGAGCCTAATAAACTGGGAGTAGCATGTAGAGTTGCCTAAAGCTTCTGAGCAATACAAGAATTCCTACAATGAAACTTAAGAAAATGTTTCATTGATAAACAACTGGTAGTTGCTCAGCATATATGTAGATCTGTGTCAGAATATATTTTTAAAAATGACTTTTACACCTAATCCCAGACACTGACACTTTGTTTCAACATTAGAAGGTACTACCTTTTCATTCCTTTGATATAGTTTGGACCATCTGAACTATGGCAGCGCTGACCTGGACCACTGGCAGAGGCTTCTGGGAGAAGTGTGTTAAGAGTTTGATGGGAAATAGAAGGAACATTGTGAATGAAACAAAGCAGGTGTTATCTGTTAACCTTAGAGCATGAGTCTGTTGAATCTTTGAAGGCAAGGCATCCTAGAGGATACCACCTGTGATTCATGCCAGGGAGGCTGAGTTGGAAGATATTTCCCAAGTGTCTTTCCATATATGCTTTGACTTGAAACTCCACTCATAGATGAGTGAATGTTTTCCAAACTCCTGCTTCAATTCAGTGAGAGATGTTTCTGATGTTGAGTAGTATGATTTTTTTTTCCCCAAAAGACAAGGCAAAGATCACAATTTGTTAGCAGCTGCTCTCCTTTTCTCATTTTATTAGTTTCCCCTATTCAGTATTTCATCACGTGCTTTTTTGCTTTCAGGGGTCTAACTCAATTAAAGCATTCAAGTGCATTAGCCTTGTATATTAAAGACTATTGTCAATAAATCCAAATGGGGTTAGCCTTGGAGTGACATCTTCATTTCTATGATAATATACACTCTGTGAATCCTTTCATATCATTGCTCACAGCATGATCAGACTCTCATATGTAAAGACCTTGGAACTTTAAATAAGTTACTTGTTCATCTCCAACCACTTGGATTCATTCATTTATAAATGGTTATTTCACGTTTTCTTTCATTTGGCTCAAGCTGTTGACTGATGTTTCATGTGAGTGTTTTCCTCATCAAAAAGCAGGAAGATAGCTGGGACATAACTTCCCAATAGCCTTTTTAATATGAAATCCTATTTTGTGTATAGCTCTTTCTGTAATCATTTGTGCATGACTGAGCTTAAATAGTTTGCAGACCTTGCTGATGGATTACAGAACAAGCAGTGAACTGGCAATTCTTTTTTGAGGGATTAGGTGACTTTGCACTGTAATGGATTGTACATTTCCCCCCTTGTTTCACTTTCTTAGGTGCTGTTTGGTGATCAATTTTATGGTATATAATGAGAAATTCCATAGATGAGTGCACATGGTGGATGGTACCTTCTGGTAAAAATGACATTCTCATCCAGTTATAATGGGCACGGGAAAGGAGCTGATTGTCTGTTTATATGAATTTCCAAAAGGAAGGCTGAGGAGCTCAGTTAAGGATGGAGTAGCTCCAGGGCCTTCTGGCCCTAAACTGTCCCATTTGCAGTTCATGAAATTACAGAGACTCCCAAGTTGCCATGATGCCCACCAGCCAAGTTATGTCAAGCTCTCAGCAACGTGCACTTTTTGTTTCAACTATCCATCTTACTGACAGTGTTTTTTTTCTTGGTGTTTGGCGAGCTATTAGGGTAAAGGTACTGTTGTTAGACATTTAACACAAGGATTGATATTATTTGAGTCCATTATCTCAAAAATATGTGCTATTGGTTACTAAGGGGCAGTGGAAAACAATTTACAACCTCGTTCTCAGAAAGGATAATCTTTTTCATACGTAAGGATGATACATATAGATCTATATATAGATAATTAAAATTATATATAATTTATATAGATATAATTAGATTTTTTTTCCAAAGAGCCAGTCTTTGAATTCAAAACTCTAGCTTTTTAGAAGTATTAGAAAGAGAAAGAAAAAAGAGTAATGGAGATAGCAACTGGCAGTATAATAATGAACAAAGTTTACTTTTGTTTATTTATTTTTCTTTTTTTTGTGTGGAAGCAATACATTCAGTCTCCAGAGTCTGGCTACTTTAAAGCTGAGACAAGTTACAAAGTCTTTCAAAGCCCTTTCAAAATGGAGACAATAACGTACCTGACTCATAAGCTTATGGAACTTGTGGTGAGGTTTGAATGAAATGATCCATGTATAATTACTAACCTAGTACATAGTAAGTTTTCTAGAAATGTTGGATACTATTATATTCTTGACACCATGCCAAACATAATTCTATGAATGAGCTTATTTTCCAATTTTTTAAATGATAAAACTTTGAAAAGTGAAGTAAAATTTGCAAGGTCACAGCTAGTGGGCTCCTGCCTCATACTATAATATGTATTAACTATAATTCTTTATTTATTGTTTTACATAGTTTTTAGATGAATTTTTCCCCTGTGACTTTATCAGAAAACTGAGAATCGGAGTTTTTATATATTAAGAGATCTCCAAGTTACCAACTCATAAAATGGGATGTGAGCATTATTCTGCCCAGATTCCAGATGTTTATCTCACTTTGCTTCTCTGAATACCCTGTATGATTATGGTGTTTGGAGGAAGGGCTTATGTATTTAAGCAGTACTTTTTTACCATTAGTTTTGCTGTCGTTATCTACATTCACTAAACATTCTAGTGAAGATTGAAAGAAACAAGCTTTATGATAAGCACAAATATTAATGAGGTATTGTTACACAATTACCAGAATGGCTACAAAATAGAAAGACTGACAATACCAAATGTTGGTAGCAAAAAAAATAAATAAATAAAAATAAAAAAAAAAATACCAAATGTTGGTGTGTGGAGTACCCAAATTCTCTTACCACCTTTCATAGGAGACAAATGATATAAGTACTTTGGAAAAAGGTCTGACAATTTCTTTCAAAACAAATAGAAATTTACCTATGACCTGGAAATTCTACTCCTAGGTTACCCGGGAGAAATCAAAACTTACTTTCACAAAAAGACTTTAAAGCTACTATGAACATATTGGTATTTATAATGGCCAGAAACTGGAAAAAGGCTAAGTGTCCATGAAAAGAGATTAGATAAACCGAAATATAATCCTATAATGGAATACTAATTATCCATAAAAAGTAACGAGCTACACTTATACATGATATATGGATGAACCTCAAAAACATGTTGAGTTGAAAGAACCTTTGCACAAAGGAGTACATATTTTTTTGATTACACTGTGATGTTCTAGAATAAGCAAAATTAATTAATAATGGTGCTTTCCTCCACAAGCAAATACTGGCTTGCTTCTCAGGAGTGTTTAAAGAAACACTTGTGGATCATGTATGTAGCCCTCAGACAACTGTAGAAGTCTCTCTTTTATTTTTGTTTATTTTTTTAAAGATTTCATTTATTTATTCATAAGAGACACAGAGAGAGACAGAGACACAGGCAGAGGGAGAAGCAGGCTCTTCACAGGGAGCTTGATCCTGGGATTCCATCCTGGGACTCCAGGACTGTGCCCTGAGCCAGAGGGAGACGCTCAACAACTGAGCCACCTAGGTGCCCCCATAGAAGTCTCTCTTAAATGAAAGTACACTTAGTTACTTTGGGGAGCTTTGTGGAGGAATAACTGCCTTAACTGTTTATGTCCATGTTGTGGGAAATTTCCTCTGTAACTTGAGTTATCCAGTTAATAAAGCTGATAAAAAATTTATCCCTGATCCCATGAATCACTAAGTCCTGTACCCAAAACCAATTTTACCACATATGTTAACTAACCAGAATTTAGATAAAAACTTGAAATAAAGAAAAAAATGTATCTCTGATCCCTTCGGCTGATACCAATGGTACCACCACATCCCTGGAAGGCATTCAGGCCAACTTGAACTCACAAGTCTGGGTAGTTTTAGAGGATAAAATTACCCTTGACCTTTTCCTATGGGCAAAGGTGAGTCTGGGTAAGTAGGAGTACATCTGCTGTACGTGGATTAGTGCCTTGGGGCAAGCAGAAAGGTCAATGCAGACGGAGGTTTAAGGAGGAAACTACCTAAGGCAGATTCTGGTGTTTTATCAGATCTTTTCTTTTCTTTTTTTCTTCTTTTTTAAAGCTAACTGAGTCTGGGACCCTGAGGGGGAGCCATGGTCAAGATTGATATTGCTTAAAGTTCTATTGATAGTAGACTTAATTAAATGTTAATATTAAACTGAATGGATTTGGTTTCAGCCACTAGTGATCGACAGAGTGGTGTAGTAATGGGACAGAAGCCAATGTAGTATGGAAATAAGTGGAGTTTGTTGTAAGAGAACTCTCCGTGTGTCTCTGGGGCACATAAGAAGAGTGAAGCACCCAAGTTCCTGTTGTTCCAGATTATCTTTTCAACATTCTTACTGCCCCTAAGAGATTCAGGATTTGTAAGGAACCAGTATAAATTTTGAAACTAGCTGTTATAGTGGGGCAGAACTAAGGCTGATTTTTAAATTTATTTATTTATTTTAGAGAGGGGCGGGGGGAGAGAGAGAGAGAGAGAGAGAGAGAGAGAGAGAGAGATCATGTGAGAATGAGTTGGGGGAGGGGCAGAGGGGGAGAGGAAGAGAGAGAATCCTGAGGCAGACTCCCTGCTGAGCAAGGAGCATGTCATGGGGCTCAATATCATGACCTGGACTGAAAGGAAGAGTCAGTTGCTTAATGACCTGAGCCACTCACGTGCCCCAAAACTATTGCTGATTGATTGGCAAGGAAGTCCTCCTACCCAAAGGAGAATCATCAACACTCAAGACACCATTCAGGCAGCTGTCTTTGAACCTACTTCAGATTTCTCCCTCTTCATAAGCAATGTATTGGAAGACTGTCCCACAGAGCATGCAATTTGATGAACATGCTTGCTACCAATTCCCATAGATTTCCCTCATATTTTGTTAAGTGCCCTCATCTTTCGTCTTGCAAAAATTGTGTTTGTCAGCACTCCATCCTCACTGTCAAACTATCAAGAATAGAAAAGTTTGAGATACTATGCCACTTGTGAGCTAGCAAGTTAACATAGCACAGTTTCATGGTTGCTGGTAGAAGACATGACACCACTGAGTCATAAATAAGGACTGTTTATTACAGTAATAGCAATAGCCAGAATATCAGTATTTTCCCCAATTTATATAGTAAAGAGAACCAGATGATGCCTGATATGCCATAGGTTGCATTTAGGAAAAAACCCTGAGCTTTAAGGTGCCTGAATCTGTTAATATGGGCAGTTACCAAGCTTGCCCTCTACTCCAGAGGGAGATACTATCTCTGTCTTCCAAGGTTGTTCATATTATAAAGGTTCTCAACAAGATAATCCAGAATAAAAACTAGTTAGTACACAGTTCACTACATATGCAGAAATGTGGGAGATCCATGAGAATGCTTCCAGTAGGAATCCTCTTACACATGGCTTCACAGTTCTGTGACCTTTGACCTTTTTGAGTCACTTCCCCTTTCTTACAACTCTCCACTTTACCTTCCTCTGGAAGTGCTCTTTCTGTAAGACCTTAAAACTCTGAAATGTCAAACTCTGACCAAAATTTCTCCACTTCTCTTCCTTACTGGGACTAAATATTCTGAAATTTTATCAGGCTTTACCACCCTTCAATCACCTCACATTTTCCTCACTTAGTTTTCCTTCCTGGCATTTTACCACCCTTCCTTCTTGGCTACACCCCAGCTACTCTCTCTACCCAGTGTCCCCAATGCCTTTGCCCCTATTGCTTCAGTTATTCTTTTTTTTTTTTTTTTAAGATTTTATTTATTTTTTAGAGAGAGAGAGAGAGAGAGAGAGAGAGAGGGAGAGATACAGGCAGAGGGAGAAGCAGGCTCCATGCAGGGAGCCCGACATGGGACTTGATCCGGGGTCTCCAGGATCATGCCCTGGGCTGAAGGCGGCGCTAAACCGCTGAGCCACCCAGGCTTCCCAACTTCAGTTATTCTTCTGCTGATACTTTACAGCTCTGGATTATCTACTACTTGCTTTCTCTGTTTCTGGTGCCAAACTTTCAAACAAATGTAGAGAAAATGGAATGACCTTTTTTGATGAAAGCATTAAAAACGATGGTTTCCAATTTCAGCAGCTTCAGTCCACCTCCCTAGTTCAGTTCAGACTTCTTCTTCTTCTTTTTTTTTTTTTTAGTTCAGACTTCTTGTAAAATATTTTGGAGAGATGGGAGATGGTAAGCACCACAGCAATGAAAACTGGAATAGGCCTCAGATAATGGGCACAATAAAATATTTATTATAATGCTAGCAGTAAATATAAGAAGCACTTTTCTGTCTGGGTAATGGACCAAAAGTATCTGAAGTTACTAAAGTGAAAGCAATTAATCCTTTCTCGAAGGTAAATTAAATATAGCCTCCAAATAACATATTTGATCTATATTGCGGTTACGTTCACTGAATTTCAGTCCAAGTTCAGGGAAGTAACTTTGCAAGGTGACTTGTGAATTTTCCTGTTTTTCATTTTTTTGTTTTCTGTTAGACAGCTAAACACATTGCCGAATGTCAAAAGCTTTTGCCATTAAAGCAGGTGAAGAAAATATGGCAGTGAATACTCTGATGGTTTTAGTTTATGATGCATTTCAAGCTGTGCATCTCTAACAGTTAAATCCTTCAGCATTTTTAGTGGGGTGAGCCATCATGTAACTTAGAAAACATAGGTGCTTTTGTTTCTAAGAGAAAAAGAGTTAAGTTTTATGTCAGTCGGTGAAATTCTAGAGCACAATGGGTTTTAGAAAGTAGATCTGGAATTGTACAATGTATAGCATGTTGACATTTTTCATGAAGACTCTCCCTCAGGACAGTTCTTAATGTTGAATTTGTGCTGACATTATTTAATAGGCTTCCAGTATTTACATTGAGGATAATGAGCAAAAAAGTAAAAGGTAAAAAATAAAGAAGCAAAAAAATAAAGAAGTTACTAGCCAGAAGGAACATAAGAAAATCTGTATGATTAACACACAACAAATGAAACTTAAAAAGAGAGTGTGTTAAAGAGGTCTTGTTAGTAAACATTCTTGAAACTTAGATTTTTTTTTTTTTAACAGAAGCCACATTAAAAATGGTAGATTCCTAGCCTTGAAAACAGAGTTATTTAACTTGCTATGAATCTGAGCCACAGAAACTACAGGACTACCAATATAATGAGAGATCTTAAAATAATTGTGGGTGTTTCTTGCCATAGTAAGGAAGAGTTTTAGACTTGATTGCTATTCCTGGGTCTTCCATTAATTTAGGTGAGCTGCTTAATCTCTGTTGGTATTCTTGAAATGAAGAGGGTGGATTTGATATCTTTAAAATTCACTTCCAGTTCTAAAATTCTTTTGTATTCCTGTCCCTATTACCTATTTTCCTCCCATTTCCAAAACATGAAGATCTTACAGAATTCTTCAGAGGCAATTCTTTTGTCTTCGTGTTGGCATTAGGAAAAAAAATTAGAAAGTCTCTCTTTTATCAGAATAGATTGTAGGTTCTCATTTTGTGGGCTATTATGTATTTGGGTGGTATTCACCTTCTTTATGCTTCTGAAATAATGGCAATGCCATGTTTGTGCTCAAATAGTTTCCTTTGATAAAGATAAAAGCAGATTGTAGGAAGCTGTGATCATCTCAGTGAAGTCTCTTGGGTTTTTCTACAGTAACTTATTTCAGAAAAGCTCAATGATTTAATGTATATTAACTCACTGATGCTCACATGGGCCTGTCTGAAAAAGTGGGAAGGGCTGGTATTTCACCATTATGTGTTCTTACAGACAGGCACAGAGAAACTACTGAAGTGGAATGGAGTGAATTTAATCTAAAAGGCATCTCAGGTTTTAACTCCTTCCTCTGCGGAAAGAACACCCAATGCATGCTCCCGCATAGCACTTAGTACATTGCATTGCATACATTAATTTTTGAGTCTCTCTCACACTAGGCGGTGAACATTTCAAGGACACTGCCTAGCATATAGAACAAGCCCGTAGTGTTTCCTGAAATGACATGGAACCTATCCTGTGTAACTCAGGTTCATTATTGGACCTGGGCCAGATCTGCAGACCCAGTTTTTCTGAATCCCTCACCTATTTATCAGGGATAGATACCTGAGACCCTCCCTCTGACCAAGTCCTTAAATTTCAGAGCATAGAATATTTGTACAAGTAACTGACTTTCTCTAGATTCATATATCTGTATATCTGGTGTTACAAGTTAACCATCTTTTCAAATATGAATAAATAAAGCTTTCTTTCCTGGTGCCTATTTCTCCCAAAGTCACAATTTTTTTTATTACATGTAGTCATTCTCTTAAAGGAAAAAAATGTCCTGTTGAGATGTGGATTACATATATCAAAATTCAGGGATGAGGATAATAATATTGAGTAATACTTGCTTCTTCTTCCTTTGTGTTAGGTGTCATTGTGTTTTACATATATTTTTACTTATTTACTCCTCAAAATTACCCATTGAGGTGGATATCATCTCCATTTTCCAAATTGACAAACTGAGAAACATAGATTTTTTAAAAAAATATTTTGTATATTCATGAGAGACACACACAGAGAGAGAGAGAGAGTGTCAGGCAGAGACACAGGCAGAGGGAGAAACAGGCCCCTGGCAACCCAGTGTAGGACTCAGTCCCGGATCCCGAGATCATGCCCTGAGATGAAGGCAGATGCCTAACCCCGAACCACCCAGGTGTCCTAGGAGAAACATAGATTGAACTAAACTTTGCACAAAATCAACAAGTTAGAGGCAGTAGGCTTCAAGCCTGTATATTCTTCATTTAGAGTTTGTGCTTTTAACTGTGTTTAACTGTCTCTTGGATGGGAATTAATTTCAATTTTTTCACTTTAAACAATTTGTAAGGAAAACAGTAAAAAAATATCTAACAAAGACATCGGGGAATTTTGATAATTGCTGAATCCTTTGGGACCCCCTATCAATAGTAGGCCAAAATTCAGTTGCAGATTATCATTTAAAAGAGGTACAACAATGGCTTATTGTAGATTTTTAGCATTTGATATTTTAAACATGCAACTTTTTTTTTTTTTGATTACTTGAATCATAGGTTCCTGACATGTACTTATTTGTCATTTGGTTGAAGCAAGAATTTGAATCCCATGGGCTTTGATATGGTATGGAGGAAGGAGTCAATCACATAGCAAATATTTACTGGGTTGGTTGCTGGGCATTTCATTCTTCTTTTGGTAAAGAAATCTGGGCTTCAGGGGAACCACTCCTACTTCACTTGCAGCCCCTGTACATTGGATGAAGCAGCTCAACATCTCTTTGTTCCAGGGTTGGAACATGTAATCTGAGGTTATTCCAATCAGTCATTTCTATTCCCCTTGTTACAGTTATTGTTTCAGAGATGGGCACTGTAATACCTATCAGGGTCTTTTGAGCTAAACATTTAAACTCACTTGCTTATGTCACCCCTAACTACTAGACTACTCAGAAGGTTATAGGAAAGGAAGCACAGCTTGCCTGTGGCAGTAGACATTCTTTCTCTGCAAGGGTACTTGCAGCAGTCTAGAATAGCAGTATGGCTCAGGTGCAAGAAAACAAGATTTACACTGTACAAGTAATGAAGTAATGCCCTATACAAGCCAGTATCTTTGGAATGAATGCATAAGCTTAGCTTCCAGGGTCTCTGCAAAGGAAGTACCAGTTATAAGAGTCACTAAACTCAGGGAAGCCCAAAGCATGGCAATCTCATCAGCTATTTTGTTGATTTATAGTTCCTCTAAGTAATAAAGGATCACTTTTATTGTAGAAACGCCTAACAAAATAGTCGACCCTTGACTGTCATCAATTGGCTAGGAGAGCTAGATATCTGACCAATTGTCAGAATCTCATGTGGTGGGGGAAATTATTTTATTAACCATTTATCCGAAGGCACTAAATTCTGGGACTTTAAAAACAAATGGTATCAAGGAAGTAGGCTCGATCTTGCCTCTAGACTTTAACTTGAAAGGATGTATCACAGGACACTTTGTAGCCATGTTTCTGCTATAAGAGAAGAGGCCTCTGAGGATGGATCTACACCAAAAGAAACAAAATTTGGCAAAAGGGGAAGAGTAACTTGGTCCTGGTGGTTTTAATGAACCATAACTCAAAGCTATTTTGTCAGGGCCTTTTCAGTCATTGAAGTCGATATCTTCACTTTGGGCCTAAGCCACTGTGTGTTGGGTAGACAGAATTGAGTCCTGACAGATCAGTATAAAGTTGAGTATTTGATAAATGATAAGTGAATAAATCTGCATTTCTATTTCTGTTCATTTCTTTTTGCTTAGCAAAATGAGGATAGACTTTTTTTTTTAAATGACAACCGTAGACAATTGATGCTTAATGAATGGCAAATATGATGTTTTATCTAGTCCTATACTCAAATTTAGTAGTAAGTAAAAAGAACTATAAAACCTTATATCAATGGTGGCATTAGAAATAGGTATGTTTGATTATACTTATTCACTTAATGCTTTATTCAACAACTAATTACTGAATATTGTGTGCAGAAGACAAAAAGCCTTTGACTTTGAGTGTAGAGATGGTCAGGTTAAACTAATTTGACAGAATACTTCAGTGAGAAGAGAGAGACTTAGTGCTTGGTCTCTGTGAGCTGTTAAATGAGGGCTTTAGCTGTCTGCTGTTTAACCCCTCATAGATTGTTGAGAGATCATGTCTGCAAAGCTCCTGTCATTAGAGCTGTTACGCTGACCAACTCCACGGGTGGCTTTCACATTTTGTCTCAGTGCATAGCCCCTCTGGAATTCTGTTGCATGGTGGTCCTGCCTAGCACAAGCCTTTCTTACCCACGGTATCTATCTAATCAGCATATCTGTTATTTTGAACAAGTATAATTCATGGAATAAAATTCAGGAAGCAATTATCTTAGTCCATTTGGATTGCTATAACAGAACATTGTAGCCTAGGAGCTTTATAAACCACAGAAGTCTATTTCTGATGTTTTTGGAAGCTGGGAATTACAAAATCAAGGTGCCTGCAGGTTTACTAGTGAATTTTTGTGTGTGGTTTATGGGCCACTGTGTTCTCACATGGTGGAAGGGGCAAGAGATCATCTGGGGCTTCTTTTATAAAGGCAATAATCCCATTCACAAGGCCTCTACCCTCATAAGCTGATTACATCCCAAAGGCCCTACCTTCTAATACCAATACATCAGGGACTAGTTATCAATATATGAAGGGGGTGGGAGGACAAACGTTCAGTCTATAGTATCAATTTTTCTTTTCTTTTCTTTTCTTTTCTTTTCTTTTCTTTTCTTTTCTTTTCTTTTCTTTTCTTTCTTTTCTTTTCTTTTTTTTGGTAAGCAGGCTCCATGCCTAGTGTGGAGCCCAATGCAGGGCTTGAACTCATGACCCTGAGATCAAAACCTGAATTGAGATCCTGAGCTGAGATCAAGAGTTGGATTCTCAACCGGCTGGGCCACCCAGATGTGCCCCTATAGTACCAATTTTACTTTTGTCTTCCTTTCTCTTTTGAATTTCACTTGGTGGGAATTTTTATTTTCCTGCAACAGTTAAGGAAGTCAGGAAGGTGCTCAACTTTTCTGGTTATTCATATCTAACATGAATAGTACTGGTTCAGAAATTAATTACCTAATTCTATACAGTTTTCAAAACTGCACACTTGACTTACAGTCAGAAATGCCCCTGAGCTCAAACTTTCTATTGGTTGGAGGCATGTAGTTATTAAGGGACTGTCTGGACAGCTTCTTTCCTTTTTTTATGTCTTTGTGTTTTACTGTTCCCTCTCTGCCTATTAACCATGATTTTGGATTCCTCTGGGATTGGAGTGGAATGGAGGGTGAATGATGATGTAAGAAAGAAGGGCAGTAACTTTTTCCCTTCACTGGTACTAGAAAAACTGCCCTCACATTCTCTGAACTTGGTGAGTGTTTAAGTATGATGATCTCTGCTGTGGGACTTAAAGTTCTTTAGAGACTCTCCATTTTGTGGAGACCTCTTATCTAGAGTAACCTTGACAAGGGAAGGTGCATCTTGTCTCTTAACCACTTCTTCAGCTCCTGAGAATTCAACCCTTCACATCTAGCTACATTTCTGCTGAGGACCCTTTATCTTTTTGGTCTACTCTCTTAGACAAGACCTAAAATGTCCCCACTCTAGTGCTCTCTTAGCTCCCAGAAAATGCCACAGAATAGTTTGTCCTAATGGCATTTTAGGTAGGATAAATCACTAATTTGCTACCTTACCTTTGCTCTGCCATCAAAAGTTTTCGGCCTTAGATTTCTCAAGTGTGAGTCTGACATCAAGTCCATTTCCCTTCCATTCTGAAAAAGCAGTTATTAGGTTTTCTGAGTAGTCCTTTTGAAACTTTTTCACCAGATATAAGGCAAGGAAAGACATACCTTCCCTAGATTTTTTTTTTTTTTAAGGATGATTAGGAGGGTTCACAGCATTCAATGTTTTTTACTACTTTTTTTGATAGATAGAGCTATCTTTACCCTTGGCCTTTTATACCCTGAATGGGCAAGGAGTTTAAGAGTTATCTAGCTGGTTTTCTGATAGCTTTTTTTTTAAAAAAATCAATTTTAATGATATACAATTTAGATGATAAAATGCACTTATTTTAAGTGTACAGTTCAGTGAGTTTTGACACATAGACTCACTTATGACCTCCATCATAATCAATATATAGAATACTTCCGTCACCCCCAAAAGTCCCCTCATGCCCCGGTGAAGTTAATTCACCTTCCTAACCCTGAACTTGACAACAAGTGATCCACTTTTTCATACTATAATTCTGCCTTTTCTGCAATTTCCTATAATTGGAATCATACAGTATATACTCTTCTTCTTTTTTTTTTTACTAGACACATTTTTGAGATTCAACCACATTAGTTTATTTTCCCCCTCCTGTGTAGTATTATATTGTACAGTTTTACCAGTTTGTTGATCCATTCCTGTTTATGGCCTTCTGGGTTGTTTCCAGTTTGGGCTATTACAAAGTTGCTAATGGCACAGTCTGAGGGAGAGCTGCTTTTCTCTATGGAGTGTGTTCTAGTTTATTCTAAGTTTTTGTTTAAAATTTTGCAATTTTTATATTGTCTCAGAAGATAAATTATGAATTAATAAGCCATTTAAATGATTAATATTGTGTTCATGTGCTATCATGCTTTATATCTTCTTGCAGTCTAAACAGTTATATATTTGTTACCCTTATGATATTGGGCCATTGACAGTGAAAGGGACTTTTATTACCTTATGAGAATGCCCCGGGATGTGTACCTTTTATTGTTGTGTGCAGGTTTTGATGTAGTCCTTCACATGCCCACACAACTGCTTGATAAAGATGAACCACCAACACGTGAATGCATTCCACATCCTCCTCTTGGGTATCTCCAATCTATTCTTATGTTTGCCTGTTCTTATTAATCCTCCTGTGATTTGAGAGTTGTCATTGATATTGGTTATCACAGACTTAGCTTCTTAGTTCTCCTAAAAGGATTTGGCTTAGAGCTGTCCTACATATAGCCATTTAGGGTCATTACCATCCCCTGGTCTAGTCCAGACTTTAAGTCTCTCTTGGTCCCCAAAGAAGTGGGTGTTCAGATGTAGGCACTTGAAATCATAACAGAAAAAATGAAAGGAAATGGACACTTAGCATAATGATAAGATTAAATACACATAATATTTGCTGTCTTTGAATACTTAAAATTCAAACCTGATGAGAAAGAAAAGGCTGACCTCCCCTCCCCTTTAGGGGGAGTTCTCAAGTGTAGTGTTAAGTTCACTGGGTAGGAGATTTGGGAATCGAATTTTGCTTTGGTAGTCAGAATCAGCTGAAAATTGGATGGGCTGTGATTAAAAAGTCATGAGCTATGCCGCTGCAGATGTTTTGAGGTTAGCTGCTTAGTGAGGATTATTAGAGTGCCTGGATTGAATAAGCTTAAATTTCATTTCATTCCTGAGATTTTTAAGAACCTATGAAACTTTTTTTTTTTTTTAAATGAGTGTCTTATGGGAAACTGCTTAAACCTATTATTGGCTATTGTCTTTAATTCCTCAACTCCTAGGAAAGGAACACTGGCAGAATTTAGAGAACCAAAGACGTAAAGAGTTAGAGTATGTGATGGGAATGTTATAAAACAGAACATACACAAACCAAAGATTAAAAGTGGCTATGACTACATGATCTCTTACCTTAGAGTGATGAGGTGGGCAGGTCAAAAAAGCAACCAACCAAACACACAAACTTTAGAAGAATATGTTGCCATGATTTCTCACCTTAAATCTGTAGAACAGTAGGTATGTGAAGTACTACTATTGCAACCTGCTGGTTTTCACCAAAAGACATCAGACTGGCATCTCTTTCTTCTAATTTGTGTCTTATTTTGGTAAATTAGGGCATCTTTTTCATTAAAACGCAGAGTTGAAATTTCTGTTATTAGCTCCCCTATAAAATTTTGATCACAACAATGAAAAATTTCATGTGTTTACCTAAAGACCTCCAGGCTAATCAGATTCTGGGGGAAATACTGTACTAACATTGACTTGGTAATCAAGATACAGTTACTGAGTTGCTTAAGTAGATGAAAAACAGCTTTTTTTTCCCTATGATATTCCCAGATCAATTTTTTTGAAGCTTCATTAACTGATTTGCTTTGTTATAGTTACTTGACACAGAGTTGATATACAAAGGCTTATATAACAACAGAAAACAGTTCAGCAGTATAGTTTTAAAAAAATCACTTTTCAGGAAATACATGTTATACTTTATTTGTCTTAAAAAAAAAAAACCCATGTATTTTCCTGATTACAGTGACATCTATTTTCTAGTTAAGCAAGCCAATTATGCTTTCTGTTCTAAGTGCTGCTTTATGGGTATTTCTTTTTCTTGTTTTAAAGGATAACATCTTTCTAATCAGCTGAGTTGGGAATTTCATAGTTTGTATGCGCCTCAGCACAATTTTGTATTCATCACTAACTAATAAAATTAGTGGTTGGGCTTTCTAATTCTGATATTTTACATGAGGGTGAGTTTCATTAGCAGAATATCTGCAAGCGTGGTACGTAAAGAACTCTGCCAAATGATGCTTTAGAGAATCAAGTATTAGGTAACAGATCAACTTTTGGACGAGAGCATCATATTATGATGCTTCCTGGAGTTCATCAGTAGTGCAAAGACACACTGGGTGGCAAGCACATTGGGATGGTGAGATAGTCTCAGTAGAGGAAAGGTAGACATTCATTCTGTTGAGCAACACAGATAGGCTGGACTATAGGATGAAAGCACACAGATAGGCTGGACTATAGGATGAAAGCACACAGATAGGCTGGACTATAGGATGAAAGCACACAGATAGGCTGGACTATAGGATGAAAGCTGTTCCTGGGGTTTCACCCAAGGTGATATCAGATAAACAGTTGTAGCAGTGGCATCATAATGTGTTCATGGTAAACCATAAGAAAACATTCATTTCAGATGATTATAATAAAATTTGGCTGATTTACATGTCAGTTTGAAAAAACATATTAAAGAGTAAAAGCTGGACATAAACAAGGATATAAGTTTCTGTTAGCTGAAAGTCATTGTTGTTTTGCTAACCCTACTTATTTTTCCTCAAAGCCCCCCGTAGTAATTAATTAATAAACTCCACTAAACAGATGGAATTCTGCCCTATGCTGTTAGGATTTCATGTGGGCAGGAGATGTGTCTCATTTGTCTTTCCAGTTCCTTGGGAGGGAGGCATGGTAGAAGAAGCTTGCATTCAGAGGCTATAAAACGAATCCCAGTTGATGACTGGAGGGCTACTGCTGTGGTGGATGTAGATGAGAATACAGAAGAAAGCTCAAGTCCTTAGTGGAGGTGGAGCTCAGATTGCTGTGCCTTGCTCACCTAATTCTGGAATACAGCTGAATGTAGCCAAGTGTAGCTTTCTTAAATTCCTCGATGATACTTCTATCCAGTAGGAAAATCATGTAATGAATCTTTGTTTTAGAGATAAAGAAATGGATTTAGCTCATACTAAGCTTGTTTTGGGGGTGTCTGTGTGTGTATGTGTATGTATATGTGTAGAGTGGATGCATACAAAAAAAAATGAAGGAAAAAAGAATGTATTATGTGTAAAAAGCATTTTCTCAGGGCACATGGATGGCTTAGTCAGTTAAGTGTCTGCATTTGGCTCAGGTCATAATCCCAGAGTCCTAGGTCCAGTTCCATATCAGGCTTTTTGGTCAGCGGGGAGTTTGCTGCTTCTTCTCCACCCCCTGCTTGTGCGTGCAGGTTCTTTCTTTCTCTCATATAGGTATAGATATAGATATAGATATAGATATAGATATAGATATAGATATAGATATAATAAGTAAAAATAAATATTTAAAAAGCATTTTCTCCTAATTTTCAGATTAGTAAATGTACAGATACAGATAGCCCAAAAGCTATAATCTGGTCTTCTGTTCATTGTTTTGTTCAAAGTCTATATTTCAAAGGGAATTAATTTTCTCATTTCTTACTCTGTAATACCTGAAGCATTCATTCTTTGAACAAAATACTTTTTTGAATATTTTCACTGAATATTCTTAACAAAAAGTGAATTCCAATTTTAAGAGTCATTTAACTGGAATCCCTAAAGTTATAACTTTGATGGGTTTTAAATATAGCAAAAATATTTCTGGGAAACATATTACATTTCACATGAGACATTATTTCAGAAATAACCTCATGAACCTTAGATTAGATATTTTTAATTATCTTGTGTGGAATAGGATTTGTTTCTAATTTATCTGAGTAGTCTACAGAATCATTTGGGATGAAGGCCCTTTTCATTTTGACAGGTTGTTTAGTGTTATTAGCATTGACAGAATGCTAGAATACAAAAAATGCTAATAAACGCTAACATTAAAACCATTTTCCTAGAATCTATTCCTTTATGCATAAAGGACTGTGACTTAATACCAAAAAGTGGTAGAAAGAAACTGATATGCATAATAGCTTTTCTTGTCCAGCAATAGTCCATTTTTAAAAGGTTTGGTATAACAAAAGCCTGTTCTTTGGGAAATATTTCTATCAATATGAGGTTAGTTGGAGAACTAATTACTTCATTCATTATGGTCTTACCAATTATCAAAAATGCAGTGTGTACAGAGTGCTTGAGATAGTTGAACATTAAAACCAAATTCAAATTAGTGGCAGAAGTGATATTTCAACTTGCATTATTATTAGCTATGAGGCAATCTGCACAGCTCCTCCTACATCCTCCTCTTTTCAACTTTCCCTCAGATTTAGAACTAAACTGCATTGTGTTGAATGAAGGAGTGCAAGACCACAGGGCTCAAGGAATGCTATCAGAAACCCTGAGTTCCTGACCTGTTTGTCTTGTAGTAGAGAAAAGGCCACATACAGCGTTTAAAGATATTTGATATAAAAATAATCCTAACTTCTTCCTGGGCTGAGTTGAGGATCCCTGAGTATTTTAGCAGGCTTGGCATGGGGTTGATGTATAAGAAGGAAAGAATAGGAGAGTGGGCCTGATTCACAGGGAATGCTAGAAAAGATGCCTTTGGCTCTTGCAGCTAAAGGATCTCAAAGGAGAAGATAACCAGTGTTTTCAAGAGAGGAAGCAGTTTTGTTATTTAGTGTTGATTGAGCATGGGAAGTTCTAATTTGCATATTTTGAATACCAAGAACCAAATGAGTAGAAGAGATGCAGCACAGCACAGTAAGAAGAGACTTATGTCATTCCAGCATTAGTTTGAGCTTTAGCTTTGTAATAATGAGAAAGTACAAGCTCTAAGCTTGTGTGTCCTTGTGTGTTAAATGAATGCTGGTCTGTATCAGTGGTTTTAATGTCCTAGGGATATTTTTGGAAATCCATGGGGATGTTGTTAATTGTCAGAATGATTGAGGGAACTCATCTCACATTTATTGTACGGAAAACCAAAATACCTAATATTCTGAAATGCGTAAAGGGATCTTGCACAACAAAAAATTGTCCTGTATCCAGTATGACTTTTCAATGTCTCATTACATTCATATAGGTAAATAAAACCTGTTTATAATTTCCTGAGCCTATAAAATTATTGTATGTTTATAATGAATTATTTTTTGTTTGGTTTTAAGAAATATAAATACAAAAGCTAACAGGTGTTATATTTTACTGGATTCATTATGTGTATATTGGAATAGAATTTTCATTTGTTTTCTTTGGGATTTTTAGAGAGTTGTTCATGACATCAAGGAAATGATGTTCCTACAGAATACTCCTCATGGAGTCTGAGTTGCTGATAACTGTTATGTCAGTTTGCATTTGTAGCAGTGGCAGTCCCAGTGATTAATGCAGAATTTGCATCTGACTACTTTTGCTGGGTTTCCTAGTAGAGTTGTACTCAAGCATCTACACTTTGGAATGCAGAATTCATTTTAAATTTCCTTGTCATTCTCAATTTCATTACAGTATGGAATAATACTCACCCATTTAAAACTATGTAGGTTGGTTATATTATTTTTTAATTTCCATTTCAAGATAATAAAGGAGCCATTACTAAATAGTTGATATAAAATGAGGTGTTAGATCCATGGGGTTAAGAACCACTGGACTGGTTTATCTTCCAAATCACTTCCACTGTTATCAACCTTTATCCCTAGATAATCTGACTATAGCATGTGCTTTCTAATCAATAGCTGTCTGAATTTGTTTGTCCTATTGTACTGGGAAAAAATTGTTTGTTTTTTAAAGATAGTATTATGGAAAGAACCAAGAGAATAATGAGGAAATGACTTGAAATAGGCTGTGATAAGAGAACAGTAGAGAGGAGTTTGTCTCCTTTTCTTGTATTTCCTAAGTTTTGAAATTACTGTGATATGCCTGCAACTTGTTACCAGAGTTTAAGATAAAGTAATACATGGTTTTCAAATATATGATTGAATATATAGCTAAGAAAACAGTTCCCAAAGTTTTTACATTTCTTAAGCATTTATCTTATTCACACACATACTAATTTTAGCTTTCTAAAAGTATTATTTCTAATCAAATTGTCACTACAAGTCTTAATACAATTATTGGAATAATTCTCTGAAACTTAAAATGTTAATGTCAAATATGAATACAAATTATTTTTTTGGAATTACAAAAGAAATATTCCATTATGGGTAGTTTAGCTTAGAGAAGGTCATACTTTCTCATGCTTCATGTCTGTGTAAATATAATTTTCTAGGGGAGGTCTTTCCTTCTTTAACCATTCTATCTAAATTAGGTCCTTCATGCCATTATTTTTTTAGAACTTTTTATTTTGAACAATTCTAGACTTAACAGTTTTACAGATAAAACAGATTTTCCACTTGCCCTTTGACAAGTTTCTCCTAATATTAATGTTGAATATAACCATGGTATGTTAATCAAAATAACAAATTGATATACTACTAAGTAAATTATAGGCTATATTTGGATTTCCTGTTTTTCCACTTATGTATTTATTCTGTGTCAGTATTGTCCAGGATCCTATATTGCATTTAGTTGTCATAACCTTTTAGTTGCTTTTGATCTGTGACAGTTTCTGTCTTTCCTTATTTTTTCATAACCTTGGCACTTTAGAAGAATACTGGTTGGGTCCTTTGTAGGGTGTGCCTCAATTGGATTTCTCAGATGTATTCTCCTGGTTAGGTGGAGGTTATGGATATTGGGAAGAATGGCACAAAAATAAAATGCCCTTATCAGGGCATCATATCAGGGGATACATGATATTTATATGTCTTATTATTGGGGAGTTAACCTTGATCACTTGATTAAGGTGGTGTCTACTAGGTTTCTCCACTATAAAGTTAGTATATTTTACTTTTTGATAAGTATTTGTGGTGAGATACTTTAAGGCTATGCAAATATCATGCTTCTCCTTAATCTTTCACCATCTAATTTCAGCATTCATCAGTGGATCTTGCCTGCAGCAGTTTTTACTGTGGTATTGTAATGGTGGGTTTTTAATTCTTGTTTCTTCTACATTTATTAATTGGAATAGTTAAGTGATAGTTGTCCATTTATTTATTCATTTATATCAATTTGGACTTGTGACTACTCATTCTTTGGGTTAGAATTCAGTATTATCAAATTTTATTCACTAGGCAAATAATAATAACTGAAATCTGTTGAATCCATCCAATGGGCTAGAAGTTCTGCTACTTTATGCATTTTAACGCTATCCATCATGAGTTTCAGTTGCTCCTCCTCCTCATATTTCACATATAAGAAAATGCAAGCTTAGCTATTAAATTATCGATAAGGAAAAAAATGTAAATTCTAGAACTGTCTATTTCAAATTCCATGGGATTTTTTTTCACCATTTTTTTATTGGCAGATACTTTTCACTTTATAAAAATGCACAAATTTTATTGATGAAGCTAAATAAAATACATGGATTTGATTCTAAAGCATAGTGTAATATTTCCTAATTGTTACATATCACATGTGCTATACAATATCACTCTCTCTAAGATTCTATACTAAAAGATGTTTTTAGTTTTGCCAAGTAACTTCAGATATCATTTTATCATTTATTTCTCAAAACAACCTTGAGAGGAATATACAGTTTGTATAATTATTGCAATTTTGTGAAGAAATTTAGAAACATGCTGTTGGCCCACAGTCACAGAGCTAGTATGTGTTCAAAATTTGAACACAGAACCTTTGATTTCCAGGGAAATTAAATTTCCACAACTGTCAGTTATTATCTATCATCAGAGAGGTGTAACATGTGCTTAGAATTTGACAAATGTATTGATATCTCATTATTAAATTGACCATCATAAAAAAAAAGAATTCAGTATTATCATTCTTTAAAGTTTTGCTCAAATTGTTCCAACCTCAGCCATTGTGATCTTTCAGATCAGCTCTCATGGCCTTCTGAGGTTTCCTCACTCCCTCCATCCCCTCCCTCACCTTTAATCATTTCTTTATGTTCAAGTATCACAAGGTTCTCTAGGCTCATTTTTTATTTTTCCTTGCCCCTGCCCTGGTTTCAACTACTTCTTCAAGGAGCCCTATTTTAAATGTATATTTTTATCTCCAGAACTATCATAACTTGATACCATTCAAGAAGCATATATTTTTATCAATAGCCACTTATTTTGGACTTGACAATTTTATTTTCTGCAGTGCAAAAATGTTTGATTTGCTCTACGCATACAGGAAGTTTATGGATTGCTAGATTATCATCTGCCTCAGTAAACATCTAGTAGTTTATATTCATTTAACTACTCCCCTCCTTTTTGTACTTACCTTTGTTTCGCCATCTTTGTATCATTATTCGGAGTTTTATCTACTCATTCAGTGAATACTGGTGTTCTAGGCACTAGACTTAACAAATACATGCTACAGAAAGGTCTAGTCTCCCATAAAACTCCCATTAAAGTAAATGGCTTTCTTAAAAACCAAAATCAAAACACTTTCTGGAAAGTCATATCTTATAACTGTCCCAAAACTACCAGAATTTGTATATCATGAAAGCCTCTTAAATAGACCATTGAAAAGAAATCTGCTTATTCCTATCTCAAGAACAGAGTAAACGTAGGAAGTCTAAACCATAAAGTAAACATCACCTAGTTTTAAATTTAAGACTTCTTGACGGACTTCCATGGCTCCTCTGGATGTCCACATGCAGGCCTATCTTGAACGGGTGTGTTGGTGAAATGCATGGGCACTATGGGACTCATAACATTTCTTTGGAGACCTAGCTATGCTGTCTATAAGCTGTGTGAGTTTAGATCCTTTAGGTGTTTTTACTCCATTTTTTTACTTCCAAATGTGAAACTAATTCACATACTAGTTATGAGGATTAATGAAAAAAATTTCCTTGATATTCCCTAGAGGAAGAAAAATTCTTAACATTAGTAGGATCTATATGTATGATATCTAGGTCTCTTATGAAGTAAATCTAATAGGAATGTTATGGAAATAAGGGAAGATCTTTTATAATTTCCCAACTTAAGACATGTGGGTTTAAGTCCATCTATACCCAAAGCTGTTGCTGAAGTGCCTTCATAACCTGATCTCTTTAATTGAATTTTTGTAATAGTAGAGCAGGAATCATGTCTTATTAGTTTTTTAATCTTCAGGACTATTAATGTCTGGCTAATGATATTTTACAAAATAAATATTTGTTAAATGAAAGCTCTTCCTTCTTTGTAAAAAAATAATTTGTATTTCTGTAACCATAGAGTGAATGTAGGAGCATATATATATATATATATATATATATATATATATATATATAAGGAAGTAGGAATAAAGGCCCTCTATGTTCCCCTCAAAATTCTGAAAGAGGGAAGAAAAATAAGTGTTGAGATTCAACACACCTATCAAAAATACAGGAGATTAACAAATTGTGAAACCCTTTTAGTTATGTCAGGTTTGTGCATCTTCTTATTGTATGTAATTGTGATGTTTTCTGTTTTATAGTTTAAGAAATTACTTATTTATTAAATATATTTATTCTATGATATAATGTATTCAGATTATTTATTTAGAAGAACATATTATTATATATTGTGAATAAATTGATGTCCTTTTTCACATGTTGCTAATTATGTGTTTTTTTATAATCAATTTCTAAGTGTTCCCTCATTAATCTGAGCAAATTATAGACTGCATTGAGGAAAACAAGTCATGATTAGCTTCTTTATTATACCACAAAAGTAGTTTATTTTTACCTAGAGAAAAGTCTGTTTGCTCCTAGCTCATATTGATTCAATAAACAAATTAGAAAGGCAGCAATAAGCAAATAGCAAAGTAGTCTAAACAAAGCCATGTGATTATAATTTGCTTTTTAAATTTTAAGGTGTTCACAGCTTATGATGGGAGATTTCTGGAAAGCAAATAAGTCTATACTTGAAAATCTGACTCTGAGTCAGTGGTCAGAACATGATGAGCTGGAGAAAGGCAATGTTTAGCTAGGGCTCTGTTACTTCAATCTAGAGCTCTTTATCTTGATTTGCTTAATATTTCACTTGAAGAAGCCATTCTAGGGGGAAAGGGGTTTAGAAATCACTTCTAAAAGTGTTCTTGTATTTAATCAATAAGGCTTTTGAACAAAAGATATTCAGTGTTTTAAAAGAACAATTCAAGAGGGCTGAAACTGCATCCTGCATGTCTCTTGAGAGTAGTTCAGTAAGGTGCAAATAAAATGTCAAACAGCAGTTGAGGAATTCAGTAATAAGCATGGAAGATCACTCTTTGAGTGATGTTCATGGATTTGTAGTAAGTAAAATGTGGTCTGCTGCTTGTTTTCTATATTTGTCAAGAGCTATATTTGTCAGTGATTTTTCTCAGGGCCTTATATTCAATATCTTTCTTGGCCCTCAGTGTAACCCAGTGATAAAATACAAAGGTGTTCACAGGGGTAAGACAAGGCTGACCTTGTTTCAGTATAAAGGGAAGGGCAGAGTGTTAGGAAGCATGGTCCTGCACCAAATAACTGTGCACTCTTGGTCACTGGTTATCTAGGTCTAAACTAGTGCGTTGACAGCATGATGCATTTGCTTTCTTCTTGCTCTAAATTTCTTCAATTTCTCGATAAACCAGAATGAGGTTATCAGTGATGGGTTTTGAATAATATTATGTAATACACATTCACTATATTCAAACTACAAGACCTACTATCTACCTGTTGTACTCTCTGTCTCTTTTAAGGATTTCATTAGTGTTTTTCCCATAGAAGATAAGGTAGAATGATGTGGAACTTAGAAAGATGAAATGTGGTATTAGGAGACTGCTGACACCCCTCCGGTCACCCCTCAGGTCACCTAAGAGAGGAAGATCCAAAAGTCAACACTAAATAAGACAAATGGCCAATGAGAAAGAGAACCTAAGTCTGATGTTTTCTAGTATCTAGGTCTCCTAGGGCTAAGGGCCCCAAAGTCTTTCCCTTGGCTAATTAGATTAAGGCACTAGTGGCATCACTCACCATCAGGATACCTCCTGCCAATAGCTCTCCCATTGCGTGTCTTTGCTCTGGGTCTGATAACTGATCACCTTTGGGTCTAAGAGTCAGCAACAACCTGCTGTACTAGTCCTTTGGGCATTATGTTCAGTCTTATAGTTATCTACCCCTTGACATACCTTCATAAACAGTCCCTTTGTTAAACTTTGCTCAAATTTTCCAATTTGAGTGTGTTGTCTGTTCTTAACTGGTTATGGGACCAAGTGAAATTGAAAAAGCAGGACTGTTAGAGGATCCAGATTCTCAAATGAGATGTTGATTTAGGTAAGAATGATACAGTAAGTAGTATTACCACATACAGTAGGCTGAATAATGGACCCTAAAGATGTCCAGTACTAAACTTCAGAATCTGTGGATTTGTGATATAGTGAAAGAGACTTTGCAGATGTGATTAGGTTAATAATCTTGAGATGGTAAGATTAGCCTGAATTATCCATGTGGGCCCAATGTAATCACAAAGTTCTCAGAACAGGGCATCAGGAAGGTTGGCATTTAAGAAGAAGATATGACAGTGGGAGTGAAGGACAGAGCCATGCCATGGCAGGAAATGGAATATGAGCCAGAGAATACAAGGCAGTCTCTACAAACTGGAAATGGATTCTCCCCTAGAGGCTGCAGAAGAAATGCTGACACCTTGATTTTAGAACTTCTGACCTCCAGAACTATAAGATAATAAGTTTGTGTTGTTCTAAACCACTAAATTTGTGGTAATTTGGTATAGCAGTGATGAGAAACCAACACATAAGATAATAGGATCAACAGTTGGTTAGTTTCCATGGATTAATGTATTTCCGTTTTTACAAACTTTTGAATGTATGTAAGAATAGAATGGTATAATGACCTCTTCTGTTGTAATTTAAAAACATCTAGTAGGAGCCAGCTTCTTTCACCTGTAGTAGGCAATCTTTTTTAGCTTCCTAGCATCTGAACCTCTTTGCTGTGTTTTGAGGAATTTATCACCTTATGTGTTCTTAATGGAGGCAGAACCTACCTCGTCCTATCAAAGTGAAAGTTACAGTTACTTTCCTTCTAAACATTTCTTTTTGCTGGGCTTCAGGCCCAAGCCCTAGACTTTGCCAAGTAGATGCACTATGCCATTCTTTAGAATCAGTAACAGAAGCAGATGGTAGCAGTTGCAAAGGGAGGGCTCAGGCTGGCAGTGGTGGTAACTGCAAGAGGTTCTTGGTGACAGCAACAGCAGTTTATTAACTGCACCAGTTTTGCTGTAGGATGTGGCATTTTGTTGCTAGTTGTATAGTTTTGAGCCTAATTTTCCAGACTCTGAATGATTTGGGCAAATTATCTTGGTCTTTAAATCAGCCAGAGTTGGTTCATTGGTTTATGTTGCTTGAAACCAAGAACCTAGTTAATAACACATTTTTTTCCCATTCTGCCATCCTTATTTTTGTCAGTTTTGCCTTTAGGCAAGCTTTTCTCTTTACCTCACTATAGCTATAGCTGTTATGGGAATTATAGGTAGACATGATAACCTCCCAACAAAGAATAAACCACCCATATTTGTTTCTTTCTTAAGGGTGGAGACCCATTCACCTCAAGACTCTTAGCTGATTTTCTCTCACTCCCATGGATTAGAACTACATCTCCCATCGGTTTATAGCCTCAATCACTATTTAGGGAAAGGAAATCCCATTACTATCAGTAAGATTAGTAAGAACCCTACTAGATGGCTCTGGAGGTGGGTGAATACCTGTACAAAATGAGCTTTGCTTGAAAAGAAGGATGGAAAATGCATCTTGCATAATAAATCAACATCATCAGCCACGAAGTTTCTGTGAAGAATAAATAAAACAATACATATAAAGATTTTCACTGTACCTTGCATACCTGAAGCATTCAAATGAAAATTTCTAACATTTATAACAAAATCCCTTGGGAAGCTGTGCAGAATACATATAACTCAGACTTCAAGACTCAATGAAATAAAATATTTAGATGTGGGGACTACTTATGAACAGTTTAGAAAGTTCCTTAGGAAGGGTGCCTGGCTGGCTCAGTCAGAAAAGCATGCAATTCTTGATTTTGGGGTAGTGAGTTTGAGCCACACATTGGATGTAGAGATAACAAAACAAAACAAAAACTTAAAAAAATGCTTACATTTATTAAAAAGAAAAAAAAAACCCCACAGAACTTAGTTGATTCTCAACATAACCTTAATTTAAGAGTCACCAAAGAGGAATGGTGGTAGTATTTTAAGATGGATTAGTGTTTTCGGTAGGGCAGTTTGTTAGAGCAGAATGAGAGATCAATTCATAGCATATGGTATTACACTGTAGAGGGCTGTTGACAAACGAAATCTAGAAAAAGTGACTCTATTATACTTCAACTTAACAATGAGAGTTTTAGAGCTATTTAACAAAGGGGTTTTTTTCCGGGGAGATCTTCTACTTAGGAAAATTTCCTACTGCTTCTTTCTCTTAGGTCATGGGTTAATGTTAAATGGCTGGCAAATTAAAGACTAGTAAAAGATAACTGTCATCATAAAGAGCTGTTGAAACCAGAGAAAATAAAGGCTTGATTTGCCCATAGGCTAGGAGGGTTACTACTATTCTGGGAAAGATGGATTTATTTTCTGGTTCTTCCAAGTTACTCAGCTCAGTGGTTTTTAATTTAACTGGCATCTCTTTAATTGGCTGACATCATTCAGGGTTTCACCTGGAGATGAAGTACAGGAGACTGGTGGGAGAAATTGCATCACTGGGAAAAAATGCATTTAACCTTGTTTCCTTTGGACATGGATAACCCTGTACTGCCTGCTAATCATTAAATAAGTAAAAATTAAAGAGGTGATAAAAAAATTAGTCATACATTTAGTGAAAAGCACAATATGATTAAAATGAACATAATGTCAAAAGCAATCAGATCAAAGGATCTCAAGTTTGAAAATAACATACCCATGTGGAGGGCAGCAAGAGTTCATACTGGGTTTTAGAGTATTCAGGACATAAGCCAGGTTGTGGGTTAAAAATTAATAGAAGGCATGGATACAGCAACTCTGAACAGTTAAGATGCTTTTTCAAATTAAAAATGAAGAAATTTAAGATGATTATTTGAGAATTCATAGGAAGGTCTTTGTTTTGTTTTTAGATACAAGGAGCTTAAGGATGCTTAAAGGCTCCTAATGGGTTCATTAGAAAGATACACGTAGCAGATAGAAAATATCAAAGCAAGTATTTATAAGTTCTGAAAAAGGTTGGAGGAGCAAGGATATATAATTTGCCGGAGCAGGGTCGGTGGTGGGTCTTATCTGGGAGGAACAGATCCTCTCCCTCTCCAGGTCACTGTATGTGAATGCTCTTGGATTTTGTTTTATGATGTGAAGTTGACAGAGTGTCTATATGGCTGTATTTTCTCTGTGAGGAAGAACAAGAGATTATCTGAAAGAGGTAGAGAAACTTGGGATTTTGAGACACTGGAGAGAGTTGAAATATCTCTAGGACAATGAGGAAAATGTTACCTAAGGAAGGTAGTCCTATTAAAGGCATCAGTCTGCCTTGTCATCAGTTCAGTGGTTTTTGCCAGTAGTACACAGGTCTCTGGGGGCAGGGAGGAAGAGACACATATTTAGGTTCATGCAGGTGTGGAGTTTCACTAGACAGGTTTGAGGAAAGAATAAAAAGTTGAGGCTAGGGTATTGAAATGATGGCATTTAAGCAAGATAAGGAGGGAGTGAAAAATGAAGTAAGCAGATCAAGAAAGAAGTACTAATATGAGCAAGGGGAGAGGTAGCTGTGCAAAGAGAAATGTAAAAAACTGTAGTTGGAAAGTAAAATACTTGAATTCATGATTTTGCAGGTGATAACCAGATTCATGGTTAATTTATGAGAATGAGCTGCTGAGATAACATTAAAGATGAGGTGGTCAAGAAACCAAGTGATCATGGTGCTGTCCTTTAAAAAGTTCCAGGATAAGAGTTGGGATGGAAGTGAAGATTGCTAGATAAGGCCTAAATGAATACTCTTCAGTAAGTGAGGAGAAGGTCTAGGGGGTGAGTTAGATGACAGCAAAGAGGAAGGCTGGAGCATGTTATAATAAAAAAAAATGTGAGTCTCAAAGGAGCAGAAATTTTAATAAAAGTTTTCATCTAGAAGTGAATATAAGGCACATGGATGATTCTGAATCACTGTTGGACCTCAAGGAATAAGAGATGTATGAGAATAAACAGCCTTCCCTTGAAGTCACTACAAAGGAAAAATATTATCTTCACGGTCAGTCAGGTTTCAGTTCTTATGAGAAAGTGGCATGTCTCCCCTCACCCCCTATAATCTATCTACTCCCATGGTTTCAATTACAATATAAATAATTCCCAAGATGAGATCTCTAGTTTAGGATAGTCTTTGGAGCTCCCTCCAGACATGTATAATCTGCTTACTGAACATCTTCATTTGGTGTCCCCTAGTCATCTCAAAATAAATTTCCAAATATGAACTCATTCCTAGCTTTTCTCTCTTTCACCATTCCATAATTCTATAAATGTCATACCATCAATCCAATTGCACAAACCCACAGTGAAATCCTTGACATTTCTTTCACCTCTGTATCCAGTCTTTCATCAAGCCCTGTTAAATCTGTTTCCTGAATCTATTTAATCTCACTGCCACCACATCTAATTCAGAACAGAATTTATTTTCTTTCCTTCCATCTTTCTTTCCTTCCTTCCCTCTCTCTCTTCTTCCCTCCCTCCCTCTTCTAAATTACTTTGCATTCTTCTCACTAGTTTCTGAATCTAAATTTTTCCCAAATCCATTCCCTATGCTACAGCCAAAGTAATATTCCACAAAGACAAATCTCATTATGTTACTACCTTGCTTAAAACTATCTGTGGTATCCCATTGTCCCTAAGATAAAGTTGAAACCAGCACTGTCCAGTAGAAATGAGAGCCATATATGTAACTTAAAGTTTATAGTGGCTACATTTAAAAAAAACATCAAAACAAAAACAAACCCAAAAATCCACATAAAATTTTAATATTTTAGATATAATGGATTAAATAAAATCTGTTACTATTTTGATAAAATTCGTAATTTTTCAAAAATTAAGATATTAAAAAATTATGCTAACTCTTTAAAATCCAGTGTGTATTTTACACATACAACTCATGTCAGTTTGGACTAACCAAAATTTCAAGTACTCAATAGCCACTAAAGAGTAGTACCATATTGGATAGTGTATGCCTATCATCTTTAAACCAACATAACAACTCTTCCTTTATCTGGCTCCTCAGTTCCTTATTCACCTTTTTCATCCCCTACTCTTTGTTCCAACAATTTTTAATTAGAGGCTCTTAGAACTCTGGATTTTATACTTGCAGTTCCCTGTCTAGAATGTAATACCTCTATCAGGGAATTTTTTTGTTGTTGTTGTTTTTGTTTTTGTTTTTGCCTAAGTTCCCCTGAAAATGAGTCTAAAACAAAGACTCTTGAGCTACACTTTTACTAGAGAGCCTCCTCCCAGGGAACAGAAGTGAGGGAGGACCAGGGTAAAACAAAGAAGGAAGGAGGGAGAGCCAAACAAAGAAGTGAAATAAAGTTTCTCTCCATTTCTCTTCAGGGAATTTGTTGCTAAGTAGTGCTAAGACTAGACAGCACTCAGAGAAGCCTAATTCTCCCTGGATAGTCCATTGGTTTGGGGAATAGGGAAGGCTTTATCCATGATCCTTCCTTTTTCACTGGTCAGAGTTTCACCTTATGTGCTGTTAAATCCCCTGCACTTCAGGCTGCACGTATATAGTCACAGAGTAAGTTCTGAGGGATCAGCAAGGAAGCCCTGGTGTGGGAGTTGAGACATTCAGGGTTGAGGGAAGCAGTTTGGGTTGCGACTACATGAAATTGGTCAGAGATTGCCAAAAGCTGGTCATCTCTATGGTAGCTGAAATAAGAGCTGGGTAAGATTGAGAGAATCTGAAATTGTGCATAAGAATATCTGACACATTGGGTAATCTCTACTTATCCCACAGGGATTAGCTCATTCACACCCTTGGGGGAGCTTTCCCTGATCCTAAGATAAAAATTAGATCCTTCTAAAATGTTCTTATAGTCTCTTATTCTTACTTCCCTATAATAAAACTCATATATTATTCTTGTAACTTGTAGTGATGATTTGTCTTTCACATAAAACTGGAAGTTCTGTGAGGCCAGGTTTATGACTCTCTTTCACTATGAGGTTGTCTTGCCCTGCAGGGCTTCACACAGTTCACTCTCATACTGTTTAGGGTGCCTCAATGAATATTTATAGCATGAATAATTAAAATTTGAGTTAGTAAAATACCTTGTGTTTTTCACAGCAAGCCTCATTAGCAAAAGTATCTTCAGAACATTAACTGATTACTAAGGGTTAGTTTGTTGACTTGTTAAGCCTTTCATGGACTGTCAGGCTGTAAACTAGAATAATGTCACAGTGGAATGCTGTCTCTTAGTTTCACTTGTTTTGCAAATGAGATTTGTCAGGTCAGGAGTTGAAATGCAAGCTCCTTTTTTTTTTTTCTTTTTATTTTTATTTTAAACCACTACTCTTCGGTGCTACAGCTCTCATTAGAATGTTGCTTCAGTGTTCCTATCTGATATGAAAGAAATTGAAAGCTAAAAAGGAAACCTCAGGCTTCCAGAACAGCAGGTCTATCAGGCAGCACTCTCAGCCCTGTTTTTAAGCTGTGTCTTTATTGAGAAAAGGTTCTGACTACTGCATTGTGCCCAGTGAGGAAAGCTGGATAAAGGAGATGTAGCAAAGGGAAGTGGTGTCAACTTTCATTCTGAATTGTTCTGTGCCATCTTCAGTCAACTTATGTCCCTGCAAAGTTATGCTGCCTACTGATATTCCCACCTGGAGGCCCATCGCTGAGTAATGTCCTTGAAGTCATTTCATGCATTCTAGCTAATTCCAACCCTATTAAGTATTCAGTATTTTTTTTGGAACCAGTGAAGCTAATGGAAAAAACAATGTGGAACTTCACTTTACCCACAGAATTATTCAACCAGAATTTTTATGACCAAAAAAGGATTAGAAGCTGGGTAAAATATCTAGAGCCCTTTAAATGCATATAGAGGTGATTCAAATCTGAAATGACAGGAAATGATTCACCTTATCTTAGAGAAGACTGACATGAAGTCACTTGTTTAGATTAGTAGCCTCCATTTGCCCAGCAAAGGCATTTCACTGTATTGTTTTTCAGATATTTTGAATCCTAAAGCAAAAATAAATTTTAAAAAGCTTATTAAAAGTAGTAATAAAAAAGGTATTGACGGAGCCTAAATGCTACAAAACACCAGAAGATTGTGAAGTGGGAATTTCTTACTACCTCCTGGATGAAAAGGAGAAAATGTCAACAAATCACAAAAATATAGACTATTGGACTCAATATAAAGTTATATCAAGAAATGTTAAGTTGAAGAGGAGGAATTAAGATGGCAGAGAAGTAGGAGGACCTAGAACTTGCCTTGTCCCTTGAACACAGCTAGATATTTATCAAATTATTTTGAACACCCAAGAAATCAATCCAGAGTTCTGTGAGAATAAAAACTGTAAGTCTACAAGTAGAAAAGTGATCACTTTTTGGAAAGTAGGAGGCGCTGAAGTTCACTTGAGTGACATATAGCTGTGGATGAGGTGGCAGGGAGGGAGCCTGCTTATGGAGGCCACCAATAAAGTATCCGAAACCTCAGAGTGCAAAATCTGAATGTTTAAATTTGCTACTTTGGGGGGTGTGCCTGGATTAAAGGTGCTCAGGTGGCAAAGAAGCTAAGAATCCTAGGGGTAAGAAGGTGGTCTGAGGATCCCCTGGGTCACAGAAACATGGGTGATACCAAGGTGCGGTGCTGCTCCCAGGCATAGGAGCTGGGAAACCGGCGAGGAACAGTGAGTGGGTCTTTGTGCTGGCTTTCTGCTATAAACTGCAAACTGTGCCATGATGGTCATGTGACTGCTTTCCTGGGATGAGCCTGGAGGGTTACTGACACCCTCCCCAGAGCAACAGTGCGGGTCCCTACTGTGGGCATCTCATCCCAGAAATTTGGTTTGAAACTGGGTCATGTGCCTGAGGTAAAAAGGCTCAGACATGGGCAGGATCAATGCAGGATTCAGATGGAAACTGGGGTCCTTAACCTATAAGAGAAGACAGATCAGGTTCACAGCAGATCTGTCCACAGAGACTTGGTAGACCAGAAAGGAGAGGGAGAAAATGTTCAACATGATGAATGGGAAAAATATGCAGCCAGGAATTCTTTATATAGCAAGGCTAGAAAGTGGTTGCAGAATAGAAGGACAAACAAAGACTCAATCAATTCATGACCACTAAATTAGCACTGCAAGAAATTTTAAGAGGGATTCTGAGTAAAGACCAAAGCAACAAAAACTAGAAAGGACCAAAGAACATCACCAGAAACACCAACTCTACAAGTAACACATGGCACTAAATTCATAACTCTCAATAATCACTCTGAATGTAAATAGATTAAATGCATTAATCAAAAGACATAGGATATCAGAATGGATTACAAAAACAAGATCTGTCTATATGCTTCCTACAAGAGACTCACTTTAGACCTAAAGACAGCTGCAGATTGAAAGTGAAGGAATGAAGAACCATATGTCATGCTAATTGACATCAAAAGAAAACCAGAGTAGCCATACTTATAGTAGACAAACTAAAATTTTAAAACAATGACTGTAGCAAAAGATGAAGAAGGGAATTGTATCCTAATGAGATCTATCAAGAAGATCTAACAATTGTAAATATTTATGCCCCAACTTGGGAGACCCCAAATATATAAATCAATTAATAACAAACATACAAACATAAACTCATTGATGATAATACAATTATAGTAGGGGACTTTAAAACCCCACTTACAGCAATGGGCATATCCTCCAAGCAGAAAATCAACAAGAAAACAATGGCTTTTAATGACACACTGGACCAGATAGACTAAACAGATATAGTCAGAACATTTCATCCTAAAGCAACAGAATACACATTCTTTTCAAGTGCACATAAAACATTTTCCAGAATAGATCACACACTGGGTCAGAAATCATCCCTCAACAAGTACAAGATGATCAAGATTTTCAGACCACAATATTATGAAACTGGAAGTCAACCACAAGAAAGAATTTGGAAAGACCTCAAATACATGGAGGTTAAAGAACATCCTACTAAAGAATGAATGAGTTAACCAGGAAATTAAAGAATAATAAAACACATGAAAGCAAATGCAAATGAAAACACAACAGTCTAAAACCTTTGGGATGTAGAAAAAGCAGTCCTAAAGAGGGAAGTATATTGCAGTGCAGGCCTATCTCAAGCAACAAGAAACCGGGATCCCTGGGTGGCTCAGCGGTTTGGCGCCTGCCTTTGGCCCAGGGCACAATCCCGGAGTCCTGGGATCGAGTCCCGTTGGGCTCCCGGCATGGAGTCTGCTTTTCCCTCCTCCTGTGTCTCTGCCTCTCTCTCTCTCTCTCTCTCTCTCTCTCTCCGTGTCTATCATAAATCAATCAATCAATGTTAAAAAAAAAAAAAAGAAACAAGAAATAATCTCAAATATACAACCTAACCTTGCACCTAGAAGAGCTAGAAAAGGAACAACAAATAATCCTAAAGCCAGCAGAAGGAGGGAAATAATAAAGATTAGAGCAGAAGTAAATGATATAGAAATAAACAAGCAAAATATAGAACACATTAATGAAACTAAGAGCTGGTTCTTTGAAAGAATTAATAAAATTGTTAAACCCCTAGCCAGACTTATCAAAAAGAAATGAGAAAGGAGCCAAATAAATAAAATCACAAATGATAGAGGAGAAATCACAACACCACAGGAAAACAATTATAAGAGAATACCATGAAAAATTATATGCCAACAAATTGGGTAACCTGGAAGAAATGGACAAATTCCTAGAACCTTAAAACTCCTAAGACTGAAACAGGAAGAAATGGAAAATTTGGACAGACCTATAACCAACAAAGAAATTGAATCAGTGATCAAAAAACTATCAGCAAACAAAAATGCAGGGCCAGATGGCTTCCCAGGGGAGTTCTACCAGAAATTTAAAGAAGAGTTGATAGCTATTCTTCTTAAACTGTTCCAAAAAATAGAAATGGAAGGAAAACTTCCAAACTCATTCTATGAAGCCAGCATTACCTTATTTTTACTATTTGCAGATGACATAACTCTTTATAGAAAACCCCCAAACACTCCACCAAATAATTACTGGAATCCATACATGAATTCAGCAAAGTTGCAGGATATAACATCTATGTGCAGAAATCTGTTATATACACCAATAGTAAAGCAGTAGAAAAAGAAATCAAGGAAACAATCCCATTTGCAATTACACCCAAAACAATAAGATACCTAGGAATAAATCTAACTAAAGAGATAAGAGATCTGTACTCTGAAAACTCAAGAACACTTATGAAAGAAATTGAAGAGGACACAAAGAAATGGATAAGCATTCCATGCTCATGGATTAAAAGAACAAACTTTCTTAAAATGTCTATACTACCAAAGCATTTTACCCATTTAATGCAATCTCCATCAAAATAGCACCAGCATTTTTCACAGAGCTAGAACAAACAATGCTAAAATTTGTATGGAACCACAAAAGATCTTGAATAGCCAAAGCAATTATGAAAAAGAAAAACAAAACTGGAGGATTACAATTTCAGATTTCAAGCTATATTACAAAACTGTAGTCATTGGGACAGTATAGTCCTGGCACAAAACCTGACACATAGATCAATGGAACGGAATAGAGAACCCAGAAATTAACTCACAATTACATGATCCACTAATCTTCCACTAATTAAGCAGGAAAGAATATCCAATGGAAAGAAGATAGTCATATAGTCATTCAACAAATGGTGTTGGGAAAACTGGAGAGCAACATGCAGAAGAATGAAACTGGACTACTTTCTTACATCATACACAAAAATAAATTCAAAGTGGATGAAAGACCTACATGTGAGGCAGGAATCCATCAAAATACTAGAGGAGAATCCAGGTAGCAACTCTCTGACCTCAGTCATAGCATCTTCTTGCTAGACATGTCTCTGGAGTCAAGGGAAACAAAAGCAAAAATGAACTATTAGAACTTCACCAAGATAAAAGATTCTGCACAGCAAAGGAAGCAACCAGCAAAACTAAAAGGAATGGGAGAAGATATTTGCAAGCAACATATCTGATAAAGGATTAGTAACCCAAATCTACAAAGAACTTACAAACTCAACACTCAAAAAACAAACAACCCAATTAAGAAATTGGCAGAAGACACGAAGACACTTTTCCAAAAAAGACATCCAGATGGCTAACACACACATGAAATGATGCTTAGCCTCACTTATCATCAGGGAAATACAAATCAAAATCACAATAAGATACTGCTAAAACTAACACAGGCAACAATAGGTGTTGACAAGGATGCAGAGAAAGGGGAACCGTCTGACACTATTGGTGGGAATGCAAACTGGTGCAGCCAGTCTAGAGAACAGTACGGAGGTTCCTCAAAATGTTAAAAATAGAACTACCTTAATGTCCAGTAATTGTATTCCTAGGTATTTACCCAAAGGATATATAAATACAGTTTTGAAGGGATATGTGCACCTGATATTTATAGTAGCATTATCAACTTAGCCAAACTATGGAGAGAGTCCAAATGTCCATCTACTGATGAATGGATAAAGAAGAGATGTTATATGTATACAATGGAATATTACTCAGCCATAAAGAATGGAATCTTGCCATTTACAACAACATGGGTGGAAATTAGTGTGTATTATGCTAAGTGAAATAAGTCAGAAAAAGACAAATATATGATTTCACTCCTATGTGGAACTTAAGAAACAAAACAGATGAAGGATGTAAAAAGAGAGAGGGAAGAAAATCATAACAGACTCTTAACAATAGAGAACAAACTGAGTGATAATGGTGGAAAGTGGGTAGGGGATGGGATAGATGGATGATGGTTATTAAGGAGGGCACTTGTTATGATGAGTGCTGGGATTGTATATAAGCAAGGAATCCCCTAATTCTACTCTAGAAACCAATATTGCACTATATGTTAACTACCGAAAATTTAAATTAAAAAAAAAAAGAAGAAAAGAAAAGTTTTTGGGTGGGAAAGCTTCCTTTCCTTTTTTCTGGATCACCAGGACTGCAATCTAATCACAAAGTACTGAACAAATATGCCCTTCCAGACATATCCATTTAACAGGTTCTCAATAAATACTATTGACCTACTTATTGGTCTAAAATGATCTTGTTTGTAAAAATAGCCAGAGAGGAAAATTCTCAGATAATGAATATCAGTTGTTAACAAGTATTTTTATCTGGAGAAAGTGTTTTTGCCATCTTTTTATTACTTCAAAACACACATTTACGTACTGCTGACACAAAATTAGCTACACTCCCAGTTGCCTCATGCTCTAAAGCACAACAGATTTGAGGGTAAGATCTATCTATGAGATCTTAATCAAGACAGCCTTTCCAGTGAACTTCTTATTCAGGATGTTCTCATGGACTTTAAATAAGAGTTGAAAAAATAATCAAAATTTTAATATTGGTTGTCACACACTCAAAAATCTTTACCCTTGAGAGTTGTAAGGAAATCTTTTTCTGCTTCAGAAGGAAAATGTTCTTTATTTTAAATACATAGGATATTTATTACATAGGGAAAGTTTGGGATACAAACACATCTTTGGGATTCAGAGGCAGGCCATTGGCTTTGAACCACAAGTCTGGGTGAAAAGAACAGCTCTCCAATGCTGGGTGAAAAGAACAGCTCTCCAATGCTGAGTTTATTGTGAATATGTGGCATATGTAATGTTACTATTCTGGACTCTGTTTAGCACATGGTTAATATTTAATAAAAACTGTTAATGATTGTTATTAGTGATTATTTATGGAGGAGGGGGGAGAATTGAAGTGATCTGTCTTTTGTCATTAACTCCATGTGGCATTTGCTAATTATAACTCTCTCATTCCCTTTGCATTAAGGAGATTCAGGCATCATGCTGTGTGCTTTTTGAGCATGATCTCATGATCTTCCCAGCAACCTTAGGGGGAGGCACTACTCTACACACTGCTGTGTGACTGAGGGAGCTGAGGCTTAGAGAAGTAATGAGACTTGCCCAAGGTCACAGGGCAAGTAAATAGCAGAGCCTAGTCTGACAACAGAGAGTTTCAAACTTAGATTCCTAGGCTCTACTGTTGGAGATTCTGTATCCATAGTTCTTGGTCTAGGATCAAGTGTGTTTGAGTACATTCTGGGAGATCTTGAAATGGTCCCATAAAACAGAGTTAGAATATGAAAATATATGATTATCTGCTGATTAATCAATTAGATATTATCAAGGTTGTATGTAATAAGCATATGGGGTGCAAGAGTTAAAATACCCTTGATATTTCAATGATCTTACCTTGTTTTGGGGCCTGTAATTCCCACAGTGAGAAAGAAAAAGTAACCTTAGGCCAGCAACATTATGTTAGGACCCAGAGTATTAATAGTGATATCATTTAGTAGCTGCCTGATTCATATCTTATGTTATATCTGGAAGATTTTTTTTTAATGAAGAAAACTAAAAGCTGTTTTGAAATAACTTTACCAATAAGGTTTTGATGACTCACATCAAGTTTTTCCTTCTCAAGGCTGTTCAGAGACTAATCTATTGCATTCAGAACAATCTGATTCAGACCACTTATCCAGATATGGCTTAGGAAATGACCAGTCTTATTAAGATCTGGATTTTTTTCCTCTTTTGTCCAAATACTGTTAATTTCATATTTTTTGTTTTATACCAGCCCATGATGTTCTTAATCTTTGTTTCTGTGTTTGCTGAGAGTTACCTTCAAATATGATTATGATCCCTTGGGCTCTCAGAATCCTGCTACCAAACTTTTACTTAAGAGTGGCCTTTCTTAATCTTTCTATGTTGGCTTTTGAGATGAGTGCCTGGTGTATTCCCCTGGGTGTACTTCCCACACTCTCTTCTCTGCTAGAATGACACAAAGGGTGATTTTGCAGACATCTTGCCACTCCCTCAGTAATTCAGTAAACATCCTTATGCCTGCAGAAAGAGCTTAAAACCCAAAAGGTATGGGATATATCACTACAGTAAAATATGACATCTTTTAAAACATGTTTTTCCATTACCAGGAAAAATGTAAGTGAGACTATATAGATTTAAGCTAACTTGTGATTTTGGGAAAAGTTGGTGTCTGTTCCAAGAGGAACATTAAATTGCTCTAAAATGTACTTTCTATTTTCTTATCCAGAGAACTGTCATTGAGATTCATTGGTCCCTTAATCAATTTATACATTTCTTTACTTTACATTTCCCTACTGCTTCTTCTAGAATGGTTTCCACACCAAAGACACTCACAAATTTTATTGACCCACTGACTGACTTTCTGGAACATGTCACAGGCTGACAGATGTTTTACCAGCCATCTAGGGATTGTATACCACTAGTAGAAATTATCAACTTGCAGAAATCAATAGCTTGAGTGTGCCATAAGCACTTACTTTCAAGCATAGGTTTTATAGAAAGGAATTACATGAATTTACTTCAGATGGAAGAATAATTTACTTTTCATTACTTTATTTTACAAACGTGAACTTTATAGTTTTCATTGCCATCTTTTTATTACTTCAAAACACATATTTTATGTACTGCTGACAGAAGATTAGCTACACTCTCAGTCACCTTGTGCTTTAAAGCACAACAAATTTGAAACAGACTGGTAAGGTTTTCTGCTCTCTTCAAAATTTTTCATTGCAAGGCTTCTTAAGGGAAAAGAAATTTCCTGTAAACTGTAGTCTGAGCAAGTAAATGATCGTAGGTAAGATTTTAGAATATATACTTAAAGAAACAGTTGGTGAATAGCTGGCAAAGGAAGCCATGATCTCTAGAGGCAAGTATGTTTATTAAGAAGAAATCTTATCAAAGTAATCCAACTCTCTCCTTTGAGGGTGTTATTAGATTAGTAAATCAGAGGAATGCACAAAATAGTATATTTGGGCTAAAGTAAGACATTGGTCAAGTCTTACAAGATATCTTCGTGTAGAGATGGCAAATGATTAGCTAAGTGCTAATGATACTAGGTGAATATTTGAAAGACTAGCTCCAAAGAGGATTAGTTAGTGCATCAGTGTCACTAGGCAGTTTTCATAAAGGCATGTCTTAGGATTCTGTCCTTGAGTCTATTATATTCATTTTTTAATGACAGAGGCACTGTGGTATAATATAGTTAACAATGATTAGGGCTTAGACTAAACTCACATCCTGTCTCTGCTTCTTTTGGAGTATGACCTTAGGAAAGTAACTGAATAAGCCACAGTTTCTTCATCTTTAAAATGGCAATAATAATAGTATCTGCCTCACTGGGTGCTTGTGAAGATTAAGTGGATAGATGATGTAAAGCAGTTATCAAGCTACCGACACATGGTTAAAGCTCAAAATGTTAACAATTGTTGTTAACTAGTTGGATATGGATATAAGAATCTAAATCCTCAAACTTGCTAATGGAATAAGCTAGGTGACAGAAAATAGATACTGTATGACAGGATCTTGACTGATGGCAGATAGCAATACATACCTTCCCCCCCACCCTCCTTCAATCCTAGTATCCATGTTATTTTAAGACAGGACATTTGTCAAAGTAAAGGATTATCAGGAATATGTTTAAGGACCTGTGTACATATCCCCAAACTCAAATGAACAGGTGCTGTATGTATATATGAAAAAGATTAAGGAGTTTTAATTATCAGAAAGCTCAACATGAGTTAGGAATATGTAGTCACAAATAGCAATAACACAACCCTGGACTTCATGAACAAAAGTATGTTGCCACCTAGGATTGAAAATACAAAGGTTACTAGTTACACCACTTTTGAACTGTTTTTGTTTTGTTGTTGAGCACCACACTTAAAATTACAGAGATAATTTGGGTTGTGTTCAAAGAATTCAAAGAATAATGACCGAAATAGTATAAGAAATCAAAACCATACCACGAAGAGAATATTTGAAATTATAGGATATTTATCTTGGAGACAAGGAGACATGGGGAAACAAACCAATAGGGGGAAGGCTTAGATTTGTTTTGTCTTTAAACTGCTAATTTTTTGATTCAATGAAAATTATTTTTTTTAATGTCCAGTACATTCAGTTCTGCTTTAAAGTAACACATTTGTAGCACTTTGAGTCTTCAAATGAAGATATTCATTGTTTATGTAATCCCATCATGATATCACTTTCCTGAGCTTCTGCAACACTTAGATGGGTTGTTTTCATGAACATATGTGTATAGTTTAAAAGTGTATGTTATTACTTGTTTTGTTATCCAATTGTTTCCCCATTCCCTCACCTCCATTAGATTAATTTTTTATGGTAGAAGTTTTGGGATGATGCAATCCATTTCAAACTAATGAATACATGGACTGGCTTTGTCACAGGAATGAGTTTCCTCTAACTATGCTCAAGTTCAGACTAAAGACCCCTTTGAAACTGCAGAAAGATTTTAAAGTTAATTTGGGTCAGTGGGTCAAATCATCTATAAGACTTCATCCAATCATTCATTCTACAATGTGAACTAATCATGGAGTATCACCCATTTTAACCAACCAACATTTCACACCTTATGCTGAGGATAGTTTGAAAATATGTAGGGAAGAAATGTACATTTTGGGCTAAAGTTAATCTAATTTTGGGTGAACATTAGATACAAAATCTCTAATTTATGAACTCTTTCCTATTTTACCTAATTTTAAAAAATACATAGAATTTTTCTGTCCATAATTAAAGGGGTAAGATTATTCTTTGTTGACTCTTATAAACTTTTTAAATTCTTGAAGCAAATATTGCATATCTTTCATCAATTTTCTTCCCTGACCAAGAGGTCTAGTAATAATTGTGTCAATGATATCATACTTTACTTTAATTTGATACATTAACTTTTATATATCTATTTTCACATGCATTATCTTATTTAACAATTTTCCCAGCTGAATCTTAGGTAGGTAATGAAACTGAGACTCTGTGAAGTTAAATTTTGATATTTTATGACCAGCAAAGGGCAGAGTCTTGATCAAATCATCATTCTCTCATTTTTCTTTGTGTTAATAGTTTAAGACGTCAGCAGTTGTATCAGTGAGATGGAATTCTTCCCTTTGGTTAGAGAAAATTGCCTTTCCCTTTTGCAGTGTCCTTTTGCTTTATTATGAAGTATATTTGTAGAGCAATGCCAGCTTTGAATGTCAGTTTATTTCAGATTCAGAAGTTGTGCCTTGCATGATGTGATATGATGATGTTTGCTTGAGGAAGTAGATGTCATTGCTTGGGCTGTGTAACTCATCAGCTGAGACAGACCAAATAGGCTATGTATATAGGCTGGTCTTCTATGTGAGGCATGCCAGAATCTCTAGGGATGAGACCTTGATAGCCTATACCTAAGAATCACTTCAGAAATAACATTATGGAGGTTCCTCAAAAAGTTGAAAATAGAACTCCTCTATAATCCAGCAATTGCACTACTAGGAATTTACCCAAAGGATACAAAACTTTAGAATCAAAGGGATACATGCACCCTGATGTTTATAGCAGCATTATCAACAAGAGCCAAACTATGGAGAGAGCCTGAATGTCCACTGATGGTGAATGGATAAAGAAGAGGTGGCATAGAGGGAGTGGGGCAAGATGGCGCAAGGGTAGGGTCCCCAAGTCACCTGTCCCCATGAATTTACCTAGATAACTTTCAAATCATCCTGAAAACCTAAGAATTCAGCCAGAGATTTAAAGAGAGAACAGCTGGAACACTACAGAGAGAAGAGTTTGTGCCTTTTTTTTTTTTTTTTTTTGAGTTTGTGCTTCTAACAAGGTAGGAAGATGGAAAAAAATAAAATAAAATAAAAAAGAATCCGGTGGGGGAGGGGACCCCGGCAAGGATCTGGGCTAAGGCCAGGCGGCAAAAGCCTCCAGGACAGGAAAGCCCAGTCCCAGAGAAGTAGGAACTTTAAAAATCTGCACCGGATTCTTCCCGGAGGGAAAGGCACCGGTAGGGAACTCGGGCAGGATCCCAGGAGGGGCAATGGAGCCTCCAGGTTCCCGGGGTCACTAACAGAAAATGCACCCTGGGAGGAGTGCACCCACACCGCAGGCCGAGCCTGGTAAAGGGCTGGAGCGGGAGCCCAGCGGGGCCTTGGGAGAAGCTCAGGTGGCAGGTCCCAATGGAGGGGGCTGCGGGCCCTGGGAATGTGATTCCAGTGGTGCAGACTCCAGATCCCAGGGTGCTGGGGGACACAGCCCAGGATTCTGTGCACCCTCCAGGACAAGTGGAGGCGGGGAGGGCACAGGACAGCGAGGACACTTCTGCTGCCAGGTGCCCCCAAGCTCTACAGATCAGTACCCTCCACCCCCGGGAGCATCCAGGCCAGTGCAGACTGCGAGCTGTGGTAGTTACTGCGGGAGCTGACTCCAGTCCTAGAGAGCTGGCTGCTGCCAGTAGGGCTGTTCCTCTTGGTGTAACCCTATGCCTGAGATGGAGCAGGGCCCCCAGAGAGAAGAGGCCTCAGGGGGTAAACAGTTCCCACTGAGCCGTGCACCTGGCAGGGGGCGGGGCAGGTCCCCAGGTCCACATACCTGAGAATCAGCACAGCAGGCCTCTCCCCCAGAAGAGGATACCCTGCCTTGTTTTTTTGTTTGTTGGTTTGTTTCTTTTTTCTTTTTTTTTCTTCCTTTTTACAGTACAACTCATTTTTAGCCACTCTGCACTGAGCAAAATTACTAGAAAGAAGAATTCACCAAAAATGAAAGAATCAGAAACAGTACTCTCTCCCACAGAGTTACAGAATTTGGATTACAATTTGATGTCAGAAAGCCAATTCAGAAGCACAATTATAAAGCTACGGTGGCTCTGGAACAAAGCATAAAGGATTCAAAAGACTTCATGACTGCAGAATTTAGATCTAATCAGGCTGAAATTAAAAATCAATTAAATGAGATGCAATCCAAACTGGAGATCCTAACAATGAGAGTTAATGAGGTAGAAGAAAGAGTGAGTGACATAGAAGACAAGATATGGCAAGGAAGGAAGCTGAGGAAAAAAGAGAAAAACAATTAAAAGACCATGAGGAGGGATCCCTGAGTGGCGCAGTGGTTTGGCGCCTGCCTTTGGCCCAGGGCGCGATCCTGGAGACCCGGGATCGAATCCCACGTCGGGCTCCCGGTGCATGGAGCCTGCTTCTCCCTCTGCCTGTGTCTCTGCCTCTCTCTCTCTCTCTCTCTCTCTCTTTGTGACTATCATAAATAAAGAAAAAAAATAAAATAAAAATAAAAAATAAAAGACCATGAGGAAAGGTTAAGGGAAATAAATGGCAGCCTCAGAAGGAAAAATCTACATTTAATTGGGGTTCCAGAGGGCACCGAAAGGGACAGAGGAGAAGAAAGTGTATTTGAAAAAATCATAGCTGAGAATTTCCCTAACTTGGGGAGGGAAACAGGCATTCAGATCCAGAGAGAGAGAGAGAGAAAGATTCCTCCCCCCTAAAATAAATAAAAACCGTTCAATACCTTGACATTTAATGGTGAAACTTGCAAATTCCAAAGATAAAGAGAAAATCTTTAAAGCAGTGAGAGACAAGAGATCCCTAACTTATGGGGGAGGGGGGAGAATATTAGATTAACAACAGACCTCTCCATAGAGACCTGGCAGGCCAGAAAGGGCTGGCAGGATATATTCAGAGTCCTAAATGAGAAGAACCTGCAGCCAAGAATACTTTATCCAGAAAAGCTCTCATTCAGAATAGGAGAGATAAAGAGCTTCCAAAATAGGCAGAAACTGAAAGAATATGTGACCACCAAACCAGCTCTGCAAGAATATTAAGAGGGACTCTGTAAAATAAGTCAGGAAGTCCAAAGAAATGATCCACAAAAACAGGGACTGAATAGGTATTATGATGACACTAAATTCATATCTTTCAATAGTAACTCTGAACGTGAATGGTCTAAATGATCCCATCAAAAGACACAGGGTTTCAGACTGGATAAAAAAGCAAGACCCATCTCTTTGCTGTCTACAAGAGACTCATTTTAGACATAAGGACACCTACAGCCTGATAATAAAAAGTTGGAGAACCATTTACCATTCATATGGTCCTCAAAAGAAAGCAGGGTAGCATTCCTCATATCAGATAAATTAAAGTTTATCCCAAGGACTGTAGTGAGAGATGAAGAAGGACGCTATATCATACTTAAAGGATCTATCCAACAAGAGGACCTAACAATCATGAATATTTATGCCCCGAATGTGGGAGCTGCCAAGTATATCAATCAATTAATAACCAAAGTTAAGACATACTTAGATAATAATACACTTATAGTGGGAGACGTCAATACGGTGCTTTCTACAAATGATATTCTAAACACCAACATCTCCAATGAAACAAGAGCTTTAAATGATACAGGGGACCAGATGGATTTCACAGATATTTACAGAAATTTACATCTGAACCCAACTGAATACACATTCTTCTCAAGTGCACATGGAGCTTTCTCCAGAATAGACCACATGCTGGGTCACAAATCAGGTCTTAACTGATACCAAAAGACTGGGATTGTCCCTTGCATATTTTCAGACCTTAATGCTTTGAAACTAGAACTCAATCACAAGAAGAAATTTGGAAGAAATTAAAACACGTGGAGGTTAAAGACCATCTTGCTAAAATATGAAAGGGTCAACCAGGAAATTAAGGAAGAATTAAAAAGATTCATGGAAACTAATGAGAATGAAGATACAACCATTCAAAATCTTTGGGATACAGCAAAAGCAGGGAAATACATCCCAATACAAGCATCCCTCAAAAAACTGGAAAAAACCCAAATACACAAGCTAACCTTGCACCTAAAGGAACTGGAGAAAGAACAGTGAATAAAACCTACACCAAGCAGAAGAAAAGAGTTAATAAAGATTCGAGCAGAACTCAATGAAAGAGAGACCAGAAGAACTGTAGAACAGATCAACAAAACCAGCTGTTGATTCTTTGAAAGAATTAATAAAGATAGATAAACCATCAGCCAGCCTTATTAAACAAAAGAGAAAAGACTCAAATTAATAAAATCACGAATGAAAAGGGAGAGATCACAACCAATACCAAGGAAATACAAACGATTTAAAAAACATATTATGAGCAGCTATACGCCAATAAATTAGGCAATCTAGAAGAAATGGACACATTTCTAGAAAACCACAAACCACCAAAACTGGAACAGGAAGAAATAGAAAACCTGAACAGGCCAATAACCAGGGAGGAAATTGAAGCAGTCATTAAAAACCTCCCAAGACACAAAAGTCCAGGGCCAGATGGCTTCCCAGGGGAATTCTATCAAATGTTTAAAGAAAAAAATTCTATTCTACTAAAGATTCTATTCTACTAATATCACTACTATTCTACTAAAGCTGTTCTGAAATAGAAAGGGATGGAATACTTCCAAACTCATTATATGAGGCCAGCATCACCTTAATTCCCAAACCAGACAAAGACCCCACCAAAAAGGAGAATTATAGACCAGTATCCCTGATCAACATGGATGCAAAAATTCTCAACAAGATACTAGCCAATAGGATCCAACAGTACATTAAGAAGATTACTCACCAAGACCAAGTAGAATTTATCCCTGGGATGCAAGGCTGGTTCAACACTCCTAAAGCAATCAACATGATAGATCATATCAACAAGAGAAATAACAAGGACCTAATGATCCTCTCAATAGATGCAGAGAAAGCATTTGACAAAATATAGCATCCATTCCTGATCAAAACTCTTCAGAGTGTAGGGATAGAGGGAACATTCCTCAGCATCTTAAAAGCCATCTACGAAAGCCCACAGCAAATATCATTCTCAGTGGGGAAGCACTGGGAGCCTTTCCCCTAAGATCAGGAACAAGACAGGGATGTCCACTCTCACCACTGCTATTCAACGTAGTATTAGAAGTCCTAGCCTCAGCAATCAGGCAACAAAAAGAAATAAAAGGCATTCAAATTGGCATAGAAGAAGTCAAACTCTCCCTCTTCGCAGAGGACATGATACTGTACATAGAAAACCCAAAAGACTCTTCAAGATTGTTAGAACTCATAGAGCAATTCGGCAGGGTGGCAGGATACAAAATCAATGCCCAGAAATCAGTGGCATTTCCATACACTAACAATGAGACTGAAAAAAGAGAAATTAAGGAGTCAATCCCATTTACATTTGTACTCAAAAGCATAAGATACCTAGGAATAAACCTTACCAAAGAGGTAAAGGATCTATACCCTAAAAACTATAGAACACTTCTGAAAGAAATTGAGGAAGACACAAAGAGATGGAAAAATATCCCATGGTCATGGATTGGAAGAACTAACATTGTGAAAATGTCTGTATTACCCAGGGCAATTGACACATTCAATGCAATCCCTATCAAAATACCATGGACTTTCTTCAGAGAGTGGAACAAATCATCTTAAGATTTGTGTGGAATAAGAAAAGACCCCGAAAGGCCAGGGGAATATTAAAAAAGGAAACCATAGCTGGGGGCATCACAATGCCAGATTTCAGGTTGTACTACAAAGCTGTGGTCATCAAGACAGTGTGGTACTGGCACAAAAACAGACACATAGATCAATGCAACAGAATAGAGAATCCAGAAGTGGGCCCTCAACTCTATGGTCAACTAATATTCAACAAAGCAGGAAAGACTATCCACTGGAAAAAGGACAGTCTCTTCAATAAATGGTGCTGGGAAAATTGGACAGCCACATGCAGAAGAATGAAACTAGACCATTCTCTTACACCAGACACAAAGATAAACTCAAAATGGATGAAAGAAATAAATGTGAGACAAGAATCCATCAAGATCCTAGAAGATAACACAGGCAACACCCTTTTTGAACTTGGCCACAGCAACTTCTTGCAAGATACATCTATGAAGGCAAGGGAAACAAAAGCAAAAATAAATTATTGATACTTAATCAATATAAAAAGCTTCTGCACAGCAAAATAAACAGTCAATAAAACTAAAAGACAACCTACACAATGGGAGAACATATTTGCAAATGACCTATCAGATAAAAGGCTAGCATCCAAAATCTATAAAGAACTCATTAAACTGAACAGCAAAGAAACAGATAACCCAATTATGAAATGGGCAAAAGACATGAACAGAAATTTCACAGAGAAAGACATAGACATGGCCAACAAGCATATGAGAAAATGCTCCGCATCCCTTTGTCATCAGGGAAATACAAATCAAAACCACAATGAGATACCACCTCACACCAGTGAGAATGGGGAAAATTAACAAAGCAGGAAACAACAAATGTTGGAGAGGATGTGGTGAAAGGGGAACCCTCTTGCAGTGTTGGTGGGAATGTGAACTGGTACAGCCACTCTGGAAAACTGTGTGGAGGTTCCTCAAAGAGTTAAAAATAGAACTGCCCAGGACCCAGCAATTGGACTGCTGGGGATTTACCCCAAAGATACAGATGCAATGGAACGCTGGGACACCTGCACCCCAATGTTTATAGCAGCAATGTCCACAATGGCCAAACTGTGGAAGGAGGCTCATTGTACATCAAAAGATGAATGGATAAGGAAGATGTGGTTTATGTATACAATGGAATATTACTCAGCCATTAGAAACGACAAATACCCACCATTTGCTTCAAAGTGGGTGGAACTGGAGGGTATTATGCTGAGTGAAGTAAGTCAATCAGAGAAGGACAGACATTATATGGTCTCATTCATTTGAGGAATATAAAAAATAGTGAAAGGGACTAAAGAGGAAAGGAGAGAAAATGAGTGGGAAATATCAGTGAGGGTGACAGAACTTGAGAGATTCCTAACTCTGGGAAACAAACAAGGGGTAGTGGAAAGGGAGGTGGGCGGGGGATTGGGGTGATGGGCCCGGAGCGGGGCAGTTGACAGGATGAGCACTGGGTGTTATGCTATATGTCAGCAAATTGAACTCCAATAAAAAATGTACAATAAATAAATAAATAAATAAATAAATAAATAAATAAATAAAAGGAAGAGATGGTATATATAGGAGATATGTAGTAATTTTACTCAGCCATCAAAAAGAAGGAATTGTTGCTATTAGCAACAATGTAGATGGAGCTAGAGTGTGTTGTGCTAAGCAAAATAAGTCAGAGAAAGACGCATACCATATTATTTCACTCCAAGTGGGATTTAGTATATGTGCTACTGATCTGAGCATGACTATGCAAAATTTAGGAAACAAAACATTAACATAGGGGAAGAGCAAAAAAGAGTGGAAAGTGAATCATAAAGATGCTCTTAATGATATTGAACAAGTGGGGTTAATGGAGGTAGGTGGGTTGGAGATGGGCTAAATGTGTGATGGGTATTAAGGAGGGCACTTGTTATGATAAACATTGGGTGTTGTACGTAAGTGATGAATCAATACATTGTATGCCTGAAACCAATATTACACTAAGGGTTAAGTAGCTGTAATTTAAATAAAACTTTGGAGAGAAAAAAAGAAATAACAGTCCAGCATGAGTAGGTTAAAAAGAGCCATCAGTGGACACAGAGATTGGGATGGAGTATTGTATCTGGGACATCTGATGGCAGATGTATGACCTAATCATAGAGACCATAATCCAGAAGCATATCTTGGACTCTTACCAAGCTCATGGCCATAGGAATTAGACTATGCAGTGAGATATGGGAATTTAAGGGAGAAGGCCAGAGGGGCCAGTGTTGAAATTTGCCAGAGCCAAGATCTTCACTTGAGAAACAAATCCCCAAGAATGGGAAGAGGTTTGGTAGGACAAGTGAGAGCTATGTGACCTTAGCAGTAGAATCAGAAGAATCATAGCATCAGGGAGTTAGATGGACTATTAGAACTGAGAAATCAGTCCATTGATAAATGTTTTTTTTTTTTTTGATTTTTACATTGTTTCTGGGTTATTATGTAGGTTTGAAAAATATCGATGCTTTTTAATATTAAATAATGAAATATTTGGCTTTTCTGTTTTTTCAAAAAAATCTAAGTTCAAGTTTAAATGGGAAACTATTAGGCAATACATTGAAGCATGTTCCTTTTAAAACATCATTTTTTTGATTGTGGAAGTGATGCACAAACATGGTAAAATATCAAGGGCTTTTCTTGTTTGAAATCAAGATAAAAATAATGCAAAGATCTTCCAAATTTGTGGCCTAGAAATGCTGAATAAAATATTCTAAAAAATGTCCTAAAATTCATAGCTGGGCATGCAAGAAAGAGAGAAAAATCCTAAACTGTCAGAAATGAAGAGGGAAATGAAACCCAGAGCAGAATGCATGACCTAGGGCTATGCTGCTCTGGTGGGGAGGACTGGAGAAATTATTGTGTGGGGACAGGACACAAGGCCTGGGGCTGAAGATAGAGTGGGAATAAGATCCCAGCAGTGAAATGTACTGAAAATTACTAGGAATCTCCTCTCTGCTTGAGTTATGAGAAGGGGTTGGGGTGGAGGAGAGTATTTCCTGAAAAATCTAAGCCTTAAGACTATGTTTCAACATAATTCTTTTACTGGAAAGTAGTTCTACCAATTCATAAGATACTAGAAAGAGATGTAATAAAGTATAAAACTACTTTGATTTTTTGGCATAAATTTTCTATACAGCTATGAATACATAAACAATATAAAGGGAAAAAGTACTCTTTGGCCAGTTTCAGTGAATATTTGAAGATTCTTATTCTGAACTCTTGGAACTTCTTGACAACAGAATGGTGTGTGTGTGTGGGGGGGTGTGTTTGGAAAGGTAAAAGTTTGAGCTGTTTTTAGTACTTCAAAAATTAGTTCTGTATATAAGATGGTTTATTTACCAAAGATAAAGTTGCACAGGCTACTAAATAGAATTTTTAAAAACAACATGAAATATATCAAAACATTAGTTTCATGGGAAAATATTTATTAAAAATTGAATGTCAAAAGCTTTTAAATCATGAATTAGTTGACATCAAGTGTCTTTAAGGCAAATACAGCAAATACAGCAAATTGTCTGTCATGAAAGTTAATAGCACACATAGTCTCTGTGCAGTATAAAGGAAGCTACTAGGTAATCCTTAGTTTGTAGAGTTGAAAATACACATAACTATGTAAAATAAATAGTGAATTGATGTTAGAGTTCTACCTATCATCCCTGGAGCTCTAGTATTCTACTCTTCCCACACGGCAAGATCCATCTACCAATGAGCTGTCAATCAGTGGTTGAGTCCATACAACTCTTGGGACCGTCACCTGACAATGAAATCAGACTAGTGTCAGGCATGCCCAAGGCTCCCTGAACTAGCTTATCCTCTGTTCCTTTTTTGACAGTCTCAGAATGGAGTTTATTTCCTGCATTTAATGGATTTGTCATAAACCTAATTGAATCTTCCAGATAAAAGAAATTTAGGACAACTTCAATAGTCTAGCTTGTAGCCTTGCTAGATTCCTCAAGACCTGCATATCAATCCAGGTACACCGAAGATTGGCTGGGATAATTGGCAAATCATTCTTATCAGGCCCAAGTTATAAATCCTCTTTGGTCTTTCTAAAGGTTCAGAATTATGATTTCAGGAAAAGAAGGATTGCAGTAAAAGAATTTGTAGTTAGTAAAAGAATTTGTAGTTAGAGAATCAAATTCTCTAACCATTTTTTTTTTCCCCTGGATGAATATCAGATAACATTAAATAATCAAATTTACTCTAGGACACATACTCAGGCAAAATATATGTTTTGCAAATACAACATAATTTTTGAAATGGCAACCAATCAATTTAAGTTAAAATTATTATTTTTTGAGGTTAAAGTAACAAAATATATTCATACTCAAGATACTATTTTTTTTAAAACATATAAAACTATAAAATTGAGCAGGATATTGGGATATTAACTGCTGTTAAAATACATAAGCCATTTTATTGCTCAGGCTCAATTGTCTGATCAAATATTTTCATGAACTGACAAGAGGATTTTGGGATTCATGGATTAGGATCTAAAATTGTAACAAAGAGCACCTACATCTGAAAGCCAAATGCAGTCTATTATTTCTTTCCCATAGCCAATATTTTTCATATTATAGGTAAGAAGAAAAATAGAAGAAAACATTGAAGCTTTATAAAATGTACTTTTTCTATAAAATTCTTGCTTAGTTGGACTTAGAAATCTAGATGTAATCAAATCAGTTGTACTTTTGACAGTTGTTTCTGAAGTCATATTATGGAAAATCAAGATTACTGGAGAATGGGAAGCACTATAGGGCAATGCTAGTTTTCTAGCAAAACAGAGATGATTGAGGTGGAAAATTGATACCTAAGGATATAGGGGTATTTTGCTTTTATTTATAACTTTCTGAAAAGGCAATTTCATTAGTGCCCTTCTGCTTCAAATGAAATAGTCATGCAAAATATTCAGTTTTGAGAACAACTTCCCCTGATGTTTGAAAAAAATCCCTGTTAATGTTTCAGTACTTTTATATTGTTTTGAAATTAGACTCCTCTAACTCTACAATTGAGATATTTCATTTTTGTCCTTTATCTGTCTTGGCCACTGAGCTTTCACTTTTTAACTTATGTTTTCCTATTTTCTTAGGAGTGATTGAAGTTGTTTATAAGCAGAGATATTTGGAGATTTAATAAAAGTAAGAATTAATAAGCCTCATTGTGTGTGCTTGCAAACCTGTCTTGGCTCTTTTGCAAAACTTGTTTTTAATTCCTATGATAAATTAATCACATGATATAATTATTAATATATCTCTTACTAGAGTGTGAACTTTGCAAAAGCAGGTATCCTGTTTTAAAATCTATGTACCCTAACAGAAGCATGGCATCTGGTCTCTAAAAAAATGGTGTTTGGGGATCCCTGGGTGGCTCAGTGGTTTGGTGCTGCCTTCGGCCTAGGGTGTGATCCTGGAGTTCTGGGATCGAGTTCCACGTTGGGCTCCCTGCGTGGAGCCTGCTTCTCCCTCTGCCTGTGTCTCTGCCTCTCTCTGTCTCTCTGTCTCTCATGAATAAATAAATAAAATCTTTAAAAAAAATGGTGTTTGTTGACTATCTGAATAAATGAATGAAGAAGATACAAGATTACTTATTGTTAGGTTCTTGGAACTATTTGTAGCTATTATTGTATTAGGAATTGAGCTAGGCTAGATGGGTATAGTGTAATAAACTCAGAAAAAATGGTTTGTCTCTATTTTTAGACTTGATGATCTGCAAAATGTTGGTAACAATGATATAACTAATAGTGAGCAATAATATTAAAAACTGAGGTAACTTTTTAATATACTCTCAGGTTTATTTGGTCACTCAAATATGACATATAATCATCAGTATCATGTGCAAAATCGTTAATGATTTTTGGGACAAGTAATAGCTACCCTGACTCAAATAGGGTTAAAACAGTAAGGGAATCTATTATATTTCATGATTAGAAGTCCAGAGGCAAGATGGATCCCAAACATTAATAATATCATCAGGACCCTGTTTCTTTTAGTGTTTTCATTTTCTTGTCCTCAACATTTTTTAAAAAAGATTTTATTTATTTATTCATGAGAGACAGAGAGAGGCAGAGACATAGGCAGAAGGAGAAGCAGGCTCTCCATGGAGAGCCTGATACAGAACTCTATCCCAGGATCCTGGGAGCATGACCTGAGCCAAAGGCAGAGGCTCAACCACTGAGCCACTCAGGTGCCCCTCTTCAACATTTTTATCTTATAGTTATTTTTCTTGGAACCCCAAGATGTTTGCTATAGCTCCGTGTATTAATTCCAGGCATGATAAAGTCCAAAAGAAGAAATACATCTTTCTTTGGTTTCTATTTTTAAAAGCTAGGAACATTTTTCCAGAGTTCATCCAAAATATCTCCCTCCTATTTCATTGGCCAATATTGAGTCTCATGCCCGCTCCTGAAGAAATCACTGGCCACATGGAAATGGAATTATCTTGATTGGCTTGATTCAGTGGCTCTCCATCCTGGATGCATTATAGCATGATTAGGAGATTTAAAAATTATCAGTGCTTGGGCTACACCAACATTAGTTGAATCAGATTTTTGGGAGTATATTGAGAATGAGAGACTTGGATTCTGAGTCTGCAGGGAGCTGGTGCCCATGATCACCAGAGTTAATTCTCTATACAGAAGGAGGCTTTTGGCCTCCCTCTGGACTTTGAACTGAAATGAAGAAACTGCTTATTTGCATTCACTCTTCACCTACCTTCCCTCATGAATATCAGTATGTATGTACAAGACAGCTGACCAGTGTTAGAATCTGTGAACTGTGAAGACAATTGGATTGAGCAAGAATTAAATCCAGGTCTTTGCTTGTCTTAGCAAAGAATGCTAAATTGCACCAATCGTCAAGGATGTCCCCAAAAGATTTATAAAAAATTCATGCTCTCTTCCTTCTGTGGTATGTTTTAGAGAAGTATTTAGGCCAGATCTTAAGATAATGTCATTAGTCTCTCTTTTCAGTGATATAGTCTCTTCCAGCAGGGATGAGTACCTTATATAGGTTTAGGTGTTGGAAAACACCCGGGCAACTGAGGCTTGTTTTATAAATTCTTTAAGTCTCATTTTACTTGTTTATAAAACTGGGATGTTAACTCAGAGAGTTATTTTAAAAATTAAATTAGACTATAAAGGGAAAGCACTTTGGGCATAGTAAAAGTACAGAAGATGAGCTAATGATGATCTGATCTACATTTGTTAACTGATGAATAACCCATTATTAATACTAATCCAAAGAACATATTCATATATTCTCTCTCTTGATGCTTCCACACTGCACCCCACGCCCCCCGGACCTTTTCTCCACTTCTATTATCTAGGTCTCTACTCTTTTTGGTTTTCTTTGCTGTGGCACCTTTGTCTATCCATATGATATTTTTTTGTATAACAAATTCAAATCAAATTTAAATTATGCAGTTTCCCCCCAATTTCAAATTTACAAAATAAACTTCTCACTCTCTGGTTCTCTGATGGAACTTGCATGGGTAATTTTTTGCAGGGAGACTTGGAGTCTCTCTGATTAACAATGCTTGTAGCCATTTTGCTCATTTAAAAAAGATTAATGCTTTATTTTTGTCAGAATCATATATTTTCAGGTTGACATGGATATCTGTTTTCAGGATATATGCTAAGATCCCATTATCAAAAAAAAAAAAGTGCATTTATCATTTCTTCAAAACTGATGACTATTATAGCCTGAAAAATCCTCAAACCAAAACCCAGGAATGCTATTTTCCAGAGGGCTTTCTTTGGTACTCCTTAATAACATCTACTTCCTGGAAATGCTGAACTCCTTTTATATCCTTGAGCCTTCTCTGTGTTCCCTCACTTCTGGACACTGATGGGTTGTACCTTCTTTCTTGACTAATACCCCCTTTTTGCTTGGCTATCTTCTAACTCTCAAAAAATTGAGAGCCTTAGCTTCCTGATCAAAAAGCCTTTCAGCCTCTTGCCTCTGGATGAGGCATCCCTTCTGAGACTTCCCTGACACCTTGTATCACATTCACATTATTATACAACAGTATTGCTTAACTGTTTTCTTCTCTGGACTCCATACTCACAACCGGCATCATTATGGCCCAGTCTGAGAGCCCAGTGCTGAGCACATTCTCAGCACTATACTATGAGAAAACAAAATCAACTTTTGGTACCCTCTAATGGCTACATACATTTCAAAGGCCTGTAGAATTAGGGGTGTAGGTGATCATGTATCTTCAGCATATTATGTTTGCTTATAGATCTACTTTCCTAAGATCTCCACAACAGCAAATATCCATCTAATTTTATTAAAACAAACAAAAAACAACTTTCTATGTTACTGATGTAAAACTTACATTTTTGTTTTGTTTTCTTTTGCTTAAGTACAACTGGTATGTTTTTCCCCTTGTTTCAGGAGGCATCTTTTCCTCCCCCTGGCTGGTAGAATTGTATTTCTTGCCTTTTCAATACCTTTACTTTAATCTCAGGCTGCCTTTGGTGAGATTTATTTTTGTTTCCCTGCTGAATGATGTCTTTTGAACCTGTTGCTATGAGGTGCAGTAACTTGATTTTAAGATTTCAAGCATAGCAGTTTAATCCAATGCACTGGATTTAGTGGTATAATCTTAGAATGCTTTAGCAGCACTGATGCTATGTTCTCTTTTCTGGTTTTTTCTTGCTGAAGACAGACAGATTTTGCAAATATATTGGGCCTTTGAACACAACCACCTAAACCAGAATTCTCTGGTATGTACTTAAAGTTTCATCATTTTGGATTAATAAAATAATCCATTTTTGCTACATAAATATTTTCCTGTTTCAATTTCTACTCTTGTTTTCTTTAAATTATTTTGCTAATTTTCACTATTTTTTCCATATGCTATTTTTAAAGTTTTATTACTTCTCTCTGATTTCTTCTTTGTTAGAACATTATCATATTTAAAATAATCTTGTGCTTACTACCTCTTAGTGTTAGAAGACTTGAGATAAAAAGGCTAGAGAGCATAAACTAACATTTAAACTAAGTTATTTGGATGACAAAATATGAAGATTGTTGAATAAAAATGAAAAAGCATTTGGGAGTATTGATTTTCAGTAAAGTATATGGTAGATTATCCTGTGAAATTTTATTTACTAAGTGGATTAAAATGAATTGGTGAGAAACATCGAAAATTAGGTTGAAAATTGGCCGAAGTATCACAAACCAGATAATAGTACATATTACATGTTGCAGTAGGTAATCTACATTGTAGGTAATAGAAAGCTCTGCTTTACATTTTTATTACTTTTTATGAATATTATGGAACTGGAAATAATATATGAAAATTTCAGTTGATATATACATATATAATATTGGGTAACAATGGAAAATATCACTAAAATCTTGATATTTTATGAAGTTTTTATGAATAACTATATTCACAATTATATTTAATATAGAAGCAGAGTGCCTGCTTCTCCCTCTGCCTATGTCTCTGCCTCTCTTCTGTGTCTCTCATGAATAAATAAATCTTTAAAGAATATTAAAAGAAAGCTACAAACCAGTACTTGAAATGGTCTAAATTTTTTGCTTCACCTTCTTTCTTATGATTGCAGCTGAGAACTCAGATCTTGGTCCCATGTCCCTTTCCTTTCACTTCCTCTAGAAAAGCCATCTGTTCTGGGGGCTTCAGAGAACACATCTGGGTTGGTGCTTGCTCTCCGGTCTGCAAAACTAGGTCAAAATTTGGTCCTCAATCTCTATCCACAAATAGGGTATTTTCTCTTTTAAAATTCTATCTTCATATCAAACTTTAAAGTCTTCACTATTTACCTTGTATTTTATACTTAAGACTTCCCTCCTCTGCCACATATTTGCCTTTTTTTCTCCAGTGTCCCATAGGACTGAAATCTTAATCTTTTAATTTCTTTCTTCATCTTTCCCTGTATCCAATCCATTCCTATAATGGATCCTGTCACTTTATCCACCTTGTATTTTTCTCATGAGAGAGCTCCTCAGTTTCATAGCAGTTGCCTTATGTGAATCACTGTAATAGTTTTCTAGCAGTTTTCTCTATACCCCAGGTTACCATTGACCTCTTTAATCTTTCTTAACCTTTTTGAGTTAAATTCTCTTGGTCCTCCAGAATATATGATGGACAAATTTGTTTTAGTCTAATTCTTTGGAACTATTTCCCCTAATCCCACTGAAATGATCAAAATTATGTATGTGTACACATGTGTATGCATGTATGTGTGGATATGTGTGCTATCAGTGCTTTAACAGAGAAATGATTTTGAAGAAATTGTGGAAAGCATAGCAAAGATAGGCTTGGACAGAAGGAGGTACGATTTCATCTATGATTCAACTGAGGTAAAGGAAAGAACCAGGCAAAGTAAGTGGGCTTCCCTAAGAGTGCCGTGAAACCACTAAAGTCAGACTAGCGAAGGCTAAGAGAATGGTGGGGAAGCAGTTAACAAACCAAAGGCTTTTATCAAATCAAATGATTTTATCAGATCCTAGCTCATGGTGGGAGAGGGTGTTGTTTACACTGGCAATAAAAGTGGGCATGCAAGGCTGGATCTACTCTAATGGGCCGGTAATAAGAATACATAAAGATGTGTTGAGAGAGGAGATTCTCCTCTAGCTATCTTCAGTCCATCATAATAATCATTAGCCTTTCTTTTTCAGGCCTCACACATAACTGGGACAACATAGCCTCAATGAACTATAAGAAAGGATAGAAGGCAAATATGTCAACTTGTTAGCCTCTGTAAGTAGAAGTAAGAAAGGGAATGTGGGTGAAACTACTGACAAAGTCTGTCCCCACAGGAATCTAAACTAATAGCAACAATAGTGAAAGGAATGAAGATATCTGTTAGAGAACTATCTCCCCCCAATAAAAGCACACATCTCAGAAAGATTTAGAGTTCCAATACATATTTTAGAGAGAATTCCAGTCTTTATCAAAATCTTTTTAAAATATATATAATGGAAAATATCCAATTTATTTTATAAAATGTTACAGAATAGAAAACTGCATGCTGATAGAATTTATGAGTATAGATAACACATTTAAAAATATTTTTAATAGAATTAAAGTGGAATGTGGCCATATATTAAAGAAATGCTATAATGAGATCAAATAGAGTTCAATATAATTGTGTAATGTGATTCAATATTAGATTTTTTTTATAGATTTTATTTGAGAGGGAGAGAGAACATGCAGGTATGAGAGGGACAGAAGAAGAGAATGAGAGAGAGAGAATCCCAAGCAGACTCCATGCTGAGCACAGAGCCCAACTCAGGGCTTGATCTCATGACTTTGAGATTATGACCTGAGCCCATATCAAGAGCTGTTAAATTGTGTCATCCAGGCATCCCTCAGTATTAGATTTCTATAAAAACTTTCTTAGGATTGAAGTTGCACTTGAATAAGTATGGAAAAAGTAAATGCCTAGAATAAACTAACCCTTCTTTTGACATGGTTTAAATACTCTTTTGTGTGGCAATACTTAAGCAAAAGCAAAGATCTCCTGAGCATTTTTTTTTTGTGTGTGTGTACTAAAGACCTTACAGGTAAAATATTACTCTTAAAAACTCAAGATTGGCATTATCGTGTCTCCTTTTTTACATATGGGGAAATTAATGCTCAGGGAGTTTAATTAGCTTTGCCTTAAGTAACCTTTGTCAGATCTTGGACTAGTTTTTTCCCTCTTTAAAAGTTAGGAAGTTAGGTTGTTAATGTTTCATAGGTGCTGACTGAAGGTAAGAGACTCCTGGGTCAGAGACCAAATTTGTTATTACTCATTCTCATGGCACATGAGCATCATTATATTTATATTGGGTGCTCTTCTGTGGAAGTTCCGTGTGAGCTATAGATGAGCTAATAGGCTCATAATAGGCTTGTGTTGCAGTTGAGGAATACTGAGCTTAGGCAATCCACTACGTTTATACCAAGAGTAAGCTAATCTGTTCTTTGTCAGAGCTGTGGAGAAAAGACATTACTTCTGCTTTTGAGCAAACAGGTACATAACAACCCTGAGTAATGGATTGGGTAGAAGAGTGGTCTGGGCCTTGGCATACCCAGGAAGATGTGTCAATAGGCAAGAGGTCTAAGGATGACCATCTCTTCCAATAACCATCACCTGCAAGTTTACTCACCTCAACTCTTAGCAATCTTATCTTTTGCTAATATCTTGTGCTTATGATGAAAATGATTTGTCTCTAAATGTATTAATTTTATAGAAATAAAAACAAGTCTTAGGTTTTCCTGAATTTATGTTCTAATGCTTTATATATTGATTTATAAAGTAAGGAGACAATTCAAATATTTGGAAAAAAATTTTGAAATTTCCTTGACATTTCTAGACTGAATCCAAAAAGGACATCTAGGTTTTATCAATCATGAAACTGCTCATTTCAAAGAAAACAAAATATTTTGAAGAAAGGTATATCAATTCATTTTATATTTTGTGCAATAATGTGTAAGTGCCAACCCATGACTATATCACAATATTTAAGTGGGCAAGTGGCATTGCCTAGATTTAGTGGTAATTCACTTTTTAGACGGGCAATATGTCTATGTCAGTAAGCAATACACTCTTTGACACTTCTTAATATCACGTCCAACAAGCTTTTCAGGTAGAAAGTCTTTCTATAGGTCCAAATCAATTTCTGTAGCTTTTCTAATTAATTTTATTTTTAAAAAAATTCCCTTTCTTTTGAAACAACATGCCAAATTAGCAATTCAGAGAACTAGTATAACAAAAAGAAAAAAAAATGTAGTTGCTGGAAAGCCAAACAAAATAGAATTCAGAGGTAAGATTTTTGCATTGGAAAGGTTCTTAGAAACAAAAATGTTTAAAATGATACTTCTCTCAGCTTTGTGTGAGAAGCAGTTACATTTGTCCTGCTGTTAGGCTTAGAGTCTGTCATATTTTTATTTTTTCTGCTCAAAGAAGCCACTTTGCTGAGGCAGGAATTTACTTATTATTTCCATTCTGCAACTAGCATTAGTCCTATACCTAAACTTCACTTTCTAGTTACTGGCTCCTGATGGTTTGGGTAACAATTCTAATGTAATTTCTGGGTTGCTCTTTGCATTTAATAGGTATTAAATTAAATGTGCAATTGGTTGACTAGAGATAAAAGTATCGTTGAGCTTTTGGCAAAAGAGGCTGAAACATATATTATGTTCCAATGGGAAAACCATTAGCTTTAATAACCGGATATGAATTGTTGGCATTTATTATCCTTGTCAGTATGCTAATGTTCATTAGATTTTTAATGAGAGGATGGTAATAAAAACATGGCATAGAGTTAAAAATGGATATTAATTAGGGTATTAAAATGTCCTTATTTATGTAGTTTGTGAAGAGGAAAGCTGGTAACTGGAAGAAACACTTTGATAATAAAAACATTTCCTTCATTCCTTTCCCCCCCTGCCTCTTATTAAAATATTACACAAATACAGAAATAGAAAAAAGTAAAAATATAATTACTTAAGGATGAATCTTCAAGACACATGCCTTTGTCAGCTAATATATGGACAGTCCCCAGTTTATGATGGTTCTACCCAGGACTTTTCAACTATACAAAGATGTGAAAGCAATACACATGCAGTAGAAACCATACTTCAAGTTTTGAATTTTGATATTTTCCTAGGTTAGTGATCTGAAGTAGGAGTATTCTCTTGTGATGTTGGGCAATGGTGGAGGGCTTACAGCTCCCAGTCAGCTGTGGGGCTAAACAACCTATTGCAGCCATTAGATACCCATACAATTGTTCAGTTTTGTACAATATTCAATAAGTTACATGAGATATTCAACACTTTATTATAAAAGAGGCTTTGTGTTAGATGATTTGCTCAATCATAGGCTAATTTTAGTATATGTGCTACCGAAGCGAGCACTCAATCATAGGCTAATGTTAAGTTTTATTTTAATTCCAGTTAACATATAATGTTATATTAGTTTCAGGTATACAATATAGTAATTCAACAATTTAAAACATTACCTGGTGCTGATCACAGGTGCACCCTTTAATCTTCATCACCATTTTTACCCATCCTCCCAACCACCTCCACCCTGGTAACCATCAGTTCTCTATAGGTAAGAGTGTGTTTCTTGATTTTCCTCTCTCCCTCTCCCATGATTGTTTGTTTCTTAAATTCCACATATGAGTGAAATCATGTTGCTTGTCTTTCTCTGACTTATTTCGCTTAGCATTGTATTCTCTAGCTCCATCCATGTTGTTGCAAATGGCAAGATTTCATTCTTTTTTTTATGACTGAATAAATATTCTATCATATATGAATACATATCACCTTCTTTATTCATCAGTTGATTGACACTTGAGCTACTTTCATATCTTGGCAACTACAAATAATGCTGCTATAAACACAGGGTTGCATGTATCCCTTAGAATTATTGCTTTTGTATTCCTTGGGTAAATATCCAGAACCGCAATTGCTGGATCTTAGGATAGTTCTATTTTTAACTTTTTGAAGAAGCTCCATACTGTTTTTTACAGTGGCTATACCACTTTGCATTCTCACTAATAGTGTAAGAGGGTCCCTTTTCCTCCACAGTTTTATTAACATGTATATTTTGTGTTGTTGATTTTAGCTGACCTAAAAGGTGTGAGGTGATATCTCATTGTAGTTTTGATTTGCATTTTCTTGATGATGAGTGATGGTGAGCATCTTCATGTGTCTGTTGGCCATCTCTATGTCTTCTTTGAAGAAATGTCTGTTCATGTCTTTTGCCCATTTTTAATTGGATTATTCATTTTTGAAGCTGATGAGTTGTATAAGTTCTTTACATATTTGGATACTAATACTTTATCAAATATATCACTTGCAAATGTCTTCTTCCATTCAGTAAGTTGCCTTTTAATTTTGTTGATTGTTTCTTTTGCTATGTAAAATCTTTTTATTTCCCTTGCCTCCAGGAACCACATAGAAAAAGTTGCTATGACTGATGTCAAAGTCGCTGCTTGTGTTCTCTTCTAGGATTTTTATGGTTTCAAGTGTCACATTTAGGTCTTTAATTCATTTTGATTTTATTTTTGTGTATGGTATGAGAAAGTGGTCCAGTTGCATTCTTTTGCATGTTGCTGCCCAGTGTTCTCAACACCCATTTGTTCAAGAGATTTCCCTTTCCCATTACATATTCTTTCCTGTTTTGTCAAAGATTGATCATATAATTGTGAGTTTATTTCTGGGTTTTGTATTCTGTTCTGTGGGTCTGTGTTCTATTTTTGGCCAGTACCATACTTTACTGATTGCTACAGCTTTGTAGTATAGCTTGAAGCCTAGAATTGTGATCCCTCCAACTTTGCTTTTCTTTTTCAAAATTTCTTTGGCTATTCAGGATGTTCTGCAGTTGCATACAAATTTCAGGATTTTTTTGTTCTGGAACTATGAAAAATGCTCTTGATATTTTGATAGAGATTGCATTAAGCCTGTAGATTGCTTTGGATAGTACAGATATTTTAACAATATTTGTTCTTCCAATCCATGAGCTTGGAATGTTTCTTCATTTCTTTGTGTCATCTTCTATTTCTTTCATCAGTATTTTACAGTTTTCAGCGTACAGATCTTTTACTTTTTTGGTTGAATTTATTCCTAGGTACCTTATTTTTTTTAGTGCAACTGTAATTGGGATTTTTTTTCTTAATTTCTTTCTGCTGCTTCATTTTTGGTATATAAAAATGCAACAGATTTCTGGACATTGATTTTGTATCCTACAGTTTTACTGAATTTGAATCAGTTCTAGCAGTATTTTGGTATAGTCTTCAGGGTTTTCTATCTATAGTATTATATCATCTGCAAAAAATGAAAGTTTGACTTCTTCCTTGCTGATTTGGATGCCTTTTATTTCTTTTTGTTGTCCGATTGCTGAAGTTAGGACTTCAGTACGATGGTGAATAAAAGTAGTGACAGTGGGCATCCTTGTCTCACTCCTGACCTTAGAGGAAAAGTTCCCAGTTTTTCCTCATTAAGGATGATGTCAGCTGTGTTTGTTTATTTATTTATTTATTTAGTTATTTATTTATTTATTTATAAATGGCCTTTATTATTTTGAGGTATGTTCCCTCTAAGCCTATTGTGGAGAGTTTTTATCATGAATGGAAGTTGTACTTTGTCAAATGCTTTCTCTGCATTTATTGAAAGTCTCATATAGTTCTTATCCTTTCTTTTATTAATGTGGTGTATTGTGTTGATTGATTTGCTATTTTCAAACTACCCATGCAACCAAAGAATAAATCCCACTTGATTGTAGTGAATTATTTTTAAAAATGTATTGCTAAATTTGGTCTGCAGGCATTTTGTTGAGGATTTTTGCATCCATATTCATCAGAGATACTGGCCTGCAGTTCCTTTTTTTTGTGGTGTCTTTATCTGGTTTTGGTATCAGGGTAATGCTAGACTCATAGAGTAAATTTGGAAGTTTTCCTTCTTTTCCTATTTTTTTGGAAGTTTGAGAAGAATAGGTATTAACTCTTCTTTAAATGTTTGGTAAATGATTGTTTTCCACTGTTTTCTAAAGTCCAGTGGGTATCTTTATGATTATTATTTTAAATTTTCTATTGGACATGTTATATCTGTTTTACTTAGATCTCTACCCATGACCTTGTGCTGTTCTTTGACTTGGGACAAATTCCTCAGTCTTTTCATCTTGTTTAAGTCTATGTGCCTGCTTCTAGGTGTTAGAAATGTCACCCATTTCTGTCTGTGAGGGTAATGGCCTTTTGAAGAAGAGGTCCTGTAGTGCCCTGCTGTGTGGTGTACCCTGTATCCCAGGGCCTAACACTTCAGGGAGTGTTTCTAATGTGTGCTGCATATGCTCTCCTGTTTTGTACTGGCTGCCGTATCCTTCAGGTTAGCTGTCTGTAAAGACTCTTTTTACCCCTTGTGGGCAGTGTTTGGTCCCTGTCCTGAATGTAGCACTTTTTAACTAGGTATGCTCTGGTCTGCTTGTGAACTGAGACTTGTTACCACTGCCTCCAGAACTGAGGCTCTACAAAACTCCCAAGTTGGGAGACAGTGTGAGCAGGGGTTTGGGCTAATCTGCTAAGGGAGGGAGCCCACTGTGCTGGGACTGAGGCAAGGTAACTGGGAAGAGCACTTCCAATGGGGTGTAGGAGGGCAGGGCTTGGTGAAAGCAAGTTAATCAGGGTTAGCGCTGCACTGGTTCCCACAGTAGGCTCTGTGTTTATTCTAAAGGGTGGGGAGGGAAATGGGTTGGCCAGCATCTTTGGTTCCTGGAGAGGTGTTTCTTTGAACACTATCTCTCAGGGAAGTGCTCTCAGAAGAGTGATTAATGTTCCCACTGTGAGCCCTGGATGCTCTTCAGATTGCTATTTCTATGCTGTATGTCCTCAGGCTGTTTGTCCTGACTTCTCTCCAGGAGCTTCCCCAATGCCTCTGGGCTCTCATTGAGCCAATCCCACTGACCTTTAGAACTCCAGGCTTTAAGCCTTCCTGGTTGCAAGAACTCAGAGTTCAGCCCCTTTCACTTTTTGAGTCAATTGGACAATGGGGAGTCATTGTTCTCATGCACTCCCTCGTGTGCTAGTCTATCTTATACATTGTTTGGTACCACAGCTCCCTTTCCACAGTAGCTGCTATGATGAATTTTTCTCCCAGAACATATCTCTACACTTCTGTCTTCTTTGATGTAGTCCCTTCTCAACCTTTAATTGTGCAGTTTGTTCTGTAGTCTTCAGGTCAATTTCTAAGGTATGCAGTTTGATTTCATAGTTTCTTAGTTCTATTTCATGGAATAAGCTGAATTTAGGGCCCTCCTATTCTGCTGCCATCTCCCTTACTCCTACTGTTAATTTTCTGAGCATATTTAAGGTCGACTAGGGCTGAGTAAGCTATGATGTCAGCAGGTGTGCCTTAAATACATTTTTGAGTTAGGATATTTTCAACTTCTGTTGAGTTTATTGTGACATAACCCTATTACAAGTGGAGGAAGATCTGTATACATGATGTCAAACAAAATTTTAGCTATGTGTAAATAAAACTATAATATAGCACTGTATAATTTTACAAATGAGAAGACATGCAGATTTTAAGTGTGCTTCTCTCATAAGAGGCTGTATAGTGTAGTTTTGGGGTAGGAAACAATAATAAAGTTGCCAGAATTTAAATCCTGGCTTTGCTGCTCACTGGCCATGTTACTTAAAGTCTCTGATTTTTCATTTATCAGTAAAATGAGAATGACAGTTAAATTGAATAGTAAAACATTTAGCATATTCTGTGGCCTAAAGTTATCTATTATTTTTCTAATCATGTAAATGAAGAATTATGGCATGTTTAAAAACACAACTTCAAAAAAAAAATAAAAACACAACTTCAATTTTTAGATCTCTTAACTACTTTTGGTAAGTCTGTTCATTGTGGCATATTTTGCTAAAGCCTGTTTGGAACCTGGGGGTCCACATTATGTGCATATCTCTTCAATGTTTCATACAAAGTAAACTCAGTGACATGTATTAAGTAGCCATCTTCTGGAGTTTGTGCCAGTTGTATGGGATACAAAGATGAATGAAAAATATTCTCTACCTTCATGGAAACAATTACTAGTATTCACCAGTTCAGGAATTTGGACTTTGTTCAGCTTTTACTGACTAGGATTGGTTTGTTTAAATGAAAAGTATCTAATTTATCAGTCATTTCTACCCAATATAAAGTAAATATATATGTAGGTTACATATTTTTACATTCCTAGAAATGACCCAGTATAATTTCTTTTTTTCCCTATGGCATATTGCAAAAAGATAGGTATACAAATAAAATTATCATGTTCTTATTTTTCACAATGCAATGATGAATTGGGGACTTTATTTTTTACTAATAGACTTTATTTTTTTAAGAAGAAAATTTTCTGCAGCAAATTGAACAGAAGGTACAGAGGTTTTCCAAATGCCTTCTCTCCCTACACATATATAGCCTCCACCATTATTAATAGCCCCAACCAGAGTGATACTTTTATTGCAACCTGCATTGATACAGCATTATCACTCATAGTCCAGAGTTTACTTTAGGGTTCACTCTTGGGTTGTACATTCTTTGAGTTTAGACAAATTTATAATGACATGAATCCATCATTACAGTATCCTATAGAGTAGTTTCACTGCCCTAAAAATTCTCTGTGCCTATTATCTATTCCCCATCCCTCAATTCCTATTTACTGATTTTTGCATGGTCTTCATAGATTTATTTTTTCCAAAATGTCTTATAGTTGGGTCCATACAGGATATGGCTTTTCAGATTGGCTTCTTTCATTTGATAATAAGTATTTATACTTCTTTCATGTCTTTTTGTGACTTGGTAGCTCATTTATTTTAGTTCTGAATAGTACTCTATTTTCTGGATGTACCATGGTTTATTTATCCATTCACCTACTGAAGGGTGTTTTTGTTACTTCCAAGTTTTGGCAGTTATGAATAAAGCCGTTATAAATATCCTTGTGCAGGTTTTCTTGTGTGCATATATTTTTAACTCTTGGGTAAATACCAAGGAACATGATTGTTCAATCATATGATAAGAATGTTTAGTTTTGTAGGAAACCACCAAGCTGTCTTCCAAAGTGGTTGTACCATTTTGCATTCCCACCAGCAATGTACGTAAGTTCCTGTTGCTCTATATCCTCACCAGTGTTTGGTGATATCAGTGTTCTGGATTCTGGCCATATTAATAGATTATAGTGGTATCTCATTTTTATTTGCATTTCCCTATTGATATATGATGTGGAGCATCTTTTTAAATGCTTATTTCTGGGAATCCCTGGGTGGCTCAGACGTTTAGCGCCTGCCTTCAACTCAGGGTGTGATCCTGGAGTCCTGGGATAGCGTCCCACATCGGGCTCCCTGCATGGAGCCTGCTTCTCCCTTTGTCTGTGTCTCTGCCTCTTATCTCTGTCTCTCATGAATAAATAAATAAATTCTTAAAAAAATAAATGCTTATTTCTTATCTGTATATCTTTTTTGGGGAGAATATATGGGGAAATTTGGGATACTTAAGTAGCCTATGCCTTTGTTAACAGTTTAGCGCAAGTTAAATTTTAGCTATGGTATATGTATAGATTGATAACAGAGTTGCCAGCTGATTGCAGGCATCAATTGCTCAAGCCCAGATTCTAGAATCAGACATACTCATGATTAAATTTGGTTCTTCTACTTACAGTTAGACTTTGGGCAAATTGTCTAACTTGTTAGCCCTAAGTTTCTGCATCTGTAAAATGGATAATGATACCTCACAAATTGAGTATGTGAGTTTGGTAAGATTATTTATAAAATTTGCTTGGCACAGTCCTTGATACATAGTAAGTATTGTGAAGTTCATTCAAAGAAGAAAATTCTCTTTTTACCTTATTTTTTTAAAAAGAAATAAGACAAGCAAAGTGCTGATGATTTGAAGGGTCCTTTTCAGAAATAATTTGTCTTTAGTTCTTCACCCTTTAGAGGACATCAACAGAAGTGGCATAATAATATGAGACGTATAAATGTTGACTGGAAATGTAACCTTGAATTATCTTTTTTTGTGTAGCCCAAAATTTATACTGCATTCCTATGTTAATTCCTATTCCTATACTGCATTCCTATGTTAATATTCCTATAAAATTTAAAATTTTATAGGAATATTAACAAATGCATTTGAAATCTTGAAAGACCAATGTATGAAATACCTATGGAAGCATATGGTGCTGAGTCAAAAGAATGAGAGTAGTTCAATGGATCCTAACACAACTGTGTTTATTAAAGAGAAGGAATATATACACAAGATATGTTGATGTTTCTTTCTACATGCACTGAGAAGTTTCTAAATGTTGAAAGTTTTGAATGTAGTTATATCAATAAGATTGGCTACTTTAAAATCTAAACTGAACCTTTCAACATCATCTACAGAGCCCCTCCCTGGATTCCAGCCATATTAGCTAGTTTCCATGGCTCTACCACACTAATCTTCACCCCCCACGTATCTGTGGAAACCTTCATCCTGGATATGTCCTGGAAGCTTTAGCTGATTTATTCTCATTATTCCTAGTAGAATGCCATATAAGTTGTCTCTTATACTTTGTACATTCCTCTATTTTATTTTTTATTTTTTTAAAAGATTTTGTTTATTTGAGAGAGAGAGAGAGAGAGGGAGAGGAAGAAGGAGAGGGAGAAGCAGACTCCCCACTGAGCAGAGAGCCCAATGTGGGGCTCTATCCCAAGACCTTAAGATTATGACCTGAACCAAAGGCGGACGCTTAACTGATTGAGGCACCCAGGTGCCCCCTACCTGCCACTATTTTAGCAGTAATATTAATAATAGCTACAAATATTTTGTATACTTACTATGTGCTAGGAATTGCATTCAGGATTTCACATATTTTCTTGTCATTCCTTGCAAGGATCTTATAAGAGCAAGCTGAAAGGGCTAGAGTGACCCATTCTGGATAGTTATAATCTTATAAAGAGCACTGATAGTTTCTTCAGGGTGTAAAATGAATGCTTGAGCAAAATCTATATACTTCAGGTATAGGAAGACACTTATGCACATATAACTTATGTAAAGGAATATAGTCTCTGGTCATGAGGAACTCATATTCTAGGAAGAGGTCCAGACAAATGAACAACTCTTAGGCTGAAACATGAAAATTGCCCTTTTTGTAGATCAAAACTGGTCAAATATAAACAATTTCTTATGATTTGACTTCATATTATATAATAATTCAGGATGTAGCAGCATTGAATGTTTGCTTTAGGAACCTAATGAAAGTAAGACTAAGAGAGATGTTTCTATAGTTTATAATGCAATTATCTATTTTACAAGTGTTTATGAATTTGATATTAGCAAATTTAAGTGTTATGAAAAATATTATGTATTTTAAGGGAGAAATATAAGACTCTGAAATCATAGTGTTCATTTTATATGAAGATAGAAAATAAATGGAGGAAAAAAGTGATCCATGTCAAATGTTTTTGTTCCAAAAGATTTGTAGGTTGAAATCATCATTTGATTTTCATATTTGTTCCTAATATGCCACATATTGAATTTTAGTGAATTCCAAAGGAATAGTAGTTTTCAAAAACTATTATTTTATACACACATAAATTTTACATGTATATAAATTTTTAAAATTTAAGGAGGGCAGTAGCCATAAGAATTTCTGTTCTTCCATGGGTAAAAAAGTAGGTTTAAGCATTTAAGAGTAGGATATTGTGACTAATGTGTTTATGAGCATATTTTTCTCCACATAGCTTTATTAAAAGATCTTTAATTTAGCTTTTTAAAGGATTTTTAGGTAAAGATAATACTTAGATAAGAAGACAGTGGTAAGAAGTGAAATGAATTGCTTTTTGCCTAATAGAGTCGAAATAAAATTTGACCAGGGCAATAGCAGAATATCTATGTGAAATATTGAATGTTAATAAAACAGTAGGAGACAAATAGAATTTCCAGAGGTTAAAATGTTACAAACATGGTAATATTCTAAGCCTTTCAAAATTGTATCAATGCTGAGGATATATTCTATAATAGATGAGATTCTGCTTATAAACCTAAAAACCATAGCTCTGTGTTTGATAATATAACCATAGTGTCCAGCACTGACTTATTAAAAAAATAGTGCTCAGCCAGTAGTTGTTGCATGAATAAATTAACAGATGAAATATATCAAAGCCTGGACTTTTATATCTAATGATTAATCTTTTTAAAAATTAGAGAATCTTTGCAGGCATGAGGCATTTGTTATATTTGTGGAAACAAGTCAGTGAAGATGAAAATTCTTGTTAGGGGAAAGAAGAGTCTAAGATTAAATACTTAGTTTTATTCATTTCAGTGCACATTAATGAGTATGATCAGATTCATGTTAAAGACTGCACATTTTATTAGATGATTAAAAAGTTGATAAATGGGTCTTTAATCTCTTCTAATTCATGGATATGCTAAGAAAATGATATCTGAGGGAAAAAGAAGTAACTTCCCAGGTTTTAACTATATCAAACCAACTAGAGTTGCAGGGAGAGACAGAGGCTCAATGGAATGAGACTGGAAACAACTTGGTGTCACTTTATCTTTCTTTTGATTAATTTCATGATCTTGGGCCAGTGGCTTAAAACCTAGATTCTCTCAGCTCCTTCCCTACTCACCTTAATTCAAATATTGCAAAGATAAGTTATTAAATTATCCATAAGAAGAGTAATTCTTTACTAAACTAGGTGCATGTAAGAGATGTGAAATGGAAAGTTTGACTAAGAAGGTGCCTAAGAAAGTGGTAGATTTCCAGGTGTACATTGTATAAAATTTGTAATTGTTTCTTAGACCTGAAGGTTTCAATCCCAGTATATTGTGGGGGATAAGCAGCAGACCTAATGAGAGAAGATAAATAGCAAGGGAGGAGAAGAGGCTTGTCATAATATAACTCTGAGGCTAGCCCTTCCAGAAGTGACAACAAATGGAATCATAATATTAAATTTGGCAATTTATAGAGGAGACTTGGTTTTGAACCAGGCTATTGTCAATATCAAAGAGATGAGGCTACAGAATGTGTGACTTAGGGCAGAAGTTAATACCATGATTCCAAAAATATCCAGAAAATTTTCAAAGATATGAAATTCATGGACAAGGCCCTAGAGTAAGGGGGACTGGCAAGATCCAGGTAGGGAGTCAGGAACCCAGCCAAATGGGAATTGAGTATGTTTGAACCTGACCAATTTTTTCCAGTACCTTTTGGGAGGGAATGATCAGAGAACTGGCAGACATTCAATTTTGAATATAGTGAATGAAGTACTTCAAAATTGGACACTTTCTTATATTTTAACGATTTATATCAAAGCTACCAAAAACTCATAACTGCCCCACTTATGTTGGGTATGGTTATATGAGTTATTTCGGCGTCTCTGAGAGCTTAGCAGACAGGTACAAGACGAGGCTTTTAAAGTGTTTGCTCCATTTTGTACTCTACCAATCCCTCATAAGATCCCCAGGTAGTGCTAGGTTATCAGTCTGTACCTTAGATCGAAAATATATAGATTCCAACCCATAGCCTGAGCAGGAATTTCCAGGCAGCTGAGAATCCAAGTCAGCAGAACCACAGTTGACCCTCATACATATGATTTTGGGAATACATTCCTGTGGCTATAAACCATTGAATACTTTTTTTTTTGTAGCATCTTATAACAATTAGCAAAGAGAGAGTGTGTATGAGAGAGATTTACTCTCAAAGTCTTTAACATTATCCCTGGGTATTAATACTTATTAATATGAATTTTTCTAATAATTTTTTATTATCATTTGTTTAGCATGTGGCTTCATTCTTGACTTCTCAATCACAGTTCACCTGCCCAAAACATCAGGGGTAAAAGATTTTAGTTTAGCTCCTCTTTAATTAGTCCTCTTGCTATTTCTAAAAGACTTTATTAAAATACAAATGTGCTTATTTGCCCAATAAATCCTACATGTGATTAGCTCATGTATTTGCTTTTTGGAGAAAAGGACCAGTCAACCCATGTGTTTTTGTAAAAAGCCCATGAGAAATTTTTTTTCACAAGAACATTTGCCAAACAATCTTCCCAGTAATTTTTACCCAGAAGATATTTTCACAGTTTTATACCACTGTAGAAAGCAATTATATTTTGTAGGAAAAAGTGATAATCAAAACTGTTCAGTATAATGTATAAAGCCTATTCAGTATGTGGATCCTTGGCACATATCTGAACTTAAAAATGCTGTTTGATATGCTGATGTGTCTTTGTTTATTTGCGTGTTTTAGCAGGACTGATTCTGAATTGGAAAATTTTATTAAAAACATGAATAGGGATCCCTGGGTGGCGCAGCGGTTTGGCGCCTGCCTTTGGCCCAGGGCGCGATCCTGGAGACCCGGGATCGAATCCCACATCAGGCTCCCGGTGCATGGAGCCTGCTTCTCCCTCCGCCTGTGTTTCTGCCTCTCTCTCTCTCTCTCTGTGACTATCATAAATAAATAAAAAATTAAAAAAAAATTAAAACCATTAAAAACATGAATAATTTCTCTGTAAGGGTGAGAAAATGAATTTTAAATTGATTTGTCAATTCTTTCTGTAAATTAAACGTCTACTCATGGTGGAATTCTAAAATCTTTTAACTTAAAAAAATAAAATAAAATCTTTTAACTTTAAGCTCATTAACTGTACTAGCTTTTTTATGTCAATGCGGCAAAATTTTTTTTCTAATTTCCAGTATATACCATAAGGTAATTGTCATATGTGTATTTAATCCTTATTGTATCTAAAATTCATATTTTTCTAAAGAATTTTTTTCATTTTAAATAATATTTGTAATAAAGCTACTCTTTTTTACTAAGAAAAATATAATTTAATCGAAAAGGCAAAATATTATTCCATAGAAATAATAACAAAAAATAAAACACTGAGAGCTTACTATATATTATATATTATAAGAGTTTTATATTAACTCAATTATCCTTCATAAGCACTAGATAGGTGCTGTTATTATCCCTATCTTATAGATAATTAAACTCTCTATACCTTATTTTTCTTAACTTTTCAGTGTCACACAGATAGTAATAAAAGCAAGATTCCAACCCAAGTAATCAGATTTAGATCATGGATTCTTAAACATTTATATTGATCAATTACTAACATGATAAATTTAAAGATTGTGCTAATTATAGGATGCTTCTTGGTCATAATTTCTTGTTCAAGTCACTGGAGCTTCTAAATATCATCTCTTATAACTTGCAAAGATCATTTTATTGGCATATTTAAAGGGCAGAATATTGGCAGATGATAAAACATTACACTTAGAGGTTGGAAACCCAACTCTCAAGATGCCTAGGACTTTGAACCTGACCAATTTTTTCCAGTACCCTTTGGGAGGGAATGATCAGAGAACTGGCAGACATTCAATTTTGAATATAGTGGATGAAGTGCTTCAAAATTGGGCACTTTCTTATATTTTAATGATTTATATCAAGCTACCAAAAATTCTTAAAGTTGATGAATGGTACTTGAAGTAATTGGATGGTCAAGTTACAACATCAAAATTAGCAAAAAAAAAAAAAAATGTATATATATATATATATATATATATATATATATATATATATATAGGCAGAGACCATATGTTCTATGTAATTTTGTAACAACAGGAGAATAAATATTGCTTGCATACTTGGTTGATCAAACATTTGTTCCGGCCTCATTACTGTCAACTATTACAGGGATATTCAACTCCTCCAGCTCCACTACTGGCTAGAGAAGCTTTGGTAGTAGATCCATTTTTTCAAATGTGATGGTTAATGCCATTTTGGAAATGAGTACCTTGGCATGTGAAGTGTTTTTTGGAAAGGCAGGTCTTGGTATACTCTTGAAACCTATCTCATGTTATATAAAGACTTAAATTCAACTCAAAATAATGATGGGACTTATTAGTTTCCTCTTCAGAGCTCCAAAATTCTGCAGAGCAAAATAATGGGATCTGAGAAGTCTATTTATAATCAGTGCATGAAGGATGCTTGAGTGGCTCAGCGGTTGAGTGTCTGCCTTGGGCTCAGGGCATGATCCCAGAGTCCCGGGATGGAGTCCCACATTGGGCTCCCTGCATGAAGCCTGCTTCTCCCTCTACATATGTCTCTGCCTCTCTCTCTCTCTCTCTCTCTCTCTCTGTGTCTCTCATGAATATATAAGTAAAATCTTAAAAAAAAATCAGTGCATGATCTGAAATAAAATTGGACATTTTGGACAAAGCAGAATTCTATCAAAGGTTGAACACAACTACAATTATCCTTTTTCAGAATATTAGAATATTCACAAAATTTTAATTTAAAGCAAAGAAAATCACAAAAATAGATATTTAAAGGGTAATCAAGAGCCTATAAAGAGACAGGTTACCAATTAATAGTGCTGAATAATAATATATATCTCATTATAGCTGACCAACCATCTCAGTTTGCTTAGGTTAAAAGGGAGGGTTTTCCTGGGTTGTTAGACTTTTCAGTACGTTATAATGCATTGTAACCATGTGAATTTCTATGAATAGTCACATGTATTTATCTTCCTCCTCACATTCCTGACAACTTTTTTTTTCTCCTCTATTGATTGTATGAAATAAAGGAAGGGAATGCTTTTTTTTTTTTAACATGTATATTTTTTTATTGGAATTCGATTTGCCAAAATACAGTATAACACCCAGTGCTCATCCTGTCAAGTGCCCCCCTCAGTGCCCGGCACTCATTTGCTTCAACGTGGCTGTTTCTGGAGGGTATTCGGCTGAGTGAAGTAAGGCAATCGGAGAAGGGAATACTTTTTAAAAATGTATGTGGGGTTTTTTTTGTTTGTACTGTGCCTAGTGTTAAGGAAAACTAAGTCCTTACCTTCAAGATGCTTATAACCTAGTTAGGAAAATTTTAAAAAATTGAAACCAAATGAAGATGCATAATCAATAAAAACTTAACACTGAATATGAAATTGCACAAGTTTTGCTGTTAATGTTTTTAAATAATACAATTTCCTTTGGTGTTTTTCTATTGAATGCTATTGAATAAACAAGCCGATGACAACCATTTATGTCTTGTCTTTCCACTTAGTTTACCTCATAGTTTCAGTGAATACATTTCATTGACTTGGGTTTTCCAGATCCAGTTTAAGTTCAATGATATTTTAGCTGTTTCGTTTTAATGAAGTTTTCTTCTGCAAAAGATGTTCTGGCAGGTTTTTTGCTAACTTATTTTTAGAGTTCCATCTATTTGAGCATGATGAATACTATTATGATCAAAGAAATAGTTATATTAGATAAAAATTACTTATAAAATGTTGGGTTTGGAGAAAATACCCACATGCAAACATGGTAGAGGCTATATGCATGGCCTTTGGGTGGATGCTGATGGCTTGGGATGATTATGGAAACAAACAAAACCTAACTGTTCTCAGGCTGCTGTTTTTGTTTGCTCACTTGTTCTTGAGGTACTCACTGTGTTCTACATGCTGCTGGTATTACTGCTCCACGGTTGATTCTTTTCATGTGCAGATTGTAGCTCAGAATATAAATCAAAGTGCAAGGCATACTTGCCATCAGTTTGCTAATATACTTGCTTCTTGGCTTTATAAAGTACAGATAAACTTAATTGTATTCATGAACTTCCAGAAAGGGAGTTCTAGCTTTTCCACCCCCACATGTATTCTCTTATAATATTTTCCTCCTTCCCTCGTTCACGAATAAAGTTTACAATGTTTTGAGAAAATATGGTGGAACTTCCTAAAGATTCCTGTGGATTTTATAAGGAAATTAAATGGTTTCCATTTTTACTACTGGTTAAGTATTCTCCATGGAGAATTCAGATGTCTACAAATATATTGCATCTATGCTAAGATTGTACTTTTTAAAAGCAATTAAAGATTAGATGGTAATTATGCATGATGCAGATGATTAAAGTAATAACCTTAGTTTTTTGAAGGCTTACTATCACCCATTGTTCAAAGTACTTCATGTACATTACCTTATTTAATTGTAATAGCATTACTATTATTATCATTTCTAGTTTGCAAATGATGAAAATGAGACTTGCCAGTTTAAATAACTCTCTCCCCACCTGGTGTAGGTCTGCTTAGGAGCCCAGATGGAAATAAAGGAGCCTCTGCAATCGTCTCCCAAACACAGGGACATGGATATGGAAGGAGTAGCTTTCATTTAGGAGTGCTGATGGGAAGGAAAGCCTTGTAGGTTGCGTATTAGCCCAGAAGGTGAAAGCAACATTCAGTGAAATGTAACGCTGACCATAGAATGAGCCCTCCAAAGTGTAAGGAAGAAAGTTTTGAAAGGAAGAAAAATGGGAAGTTGAGTCAAGGGGATGGGGAGAGAGCCCAGAGTGTTTTGTGGACGTGGATACTGCTGGAGGGGACTGCTTGTATGATGAGTAAGGATATCAGCACTCTGAAGCAAGGTGCATTTAGCTGGTTATGAGTTTTCCAAGAGGAATGTGTAGTGGAAATGAATAAGGAGGACGAAATCTCTCTGGGATTTGCGTCGGTCTGATGTGTGCTGTTGGATCTAAAATTCTAAAGTAGTGACCAGAGGCCTGATTTTTAGTGCTGATGCTGACTGGAGGAGGGCCTGGTAATCAGAATTTGGACCTCTAAAAGCAGAGGACCATGACTCAAGTTTTGTAAATCCTCATTGCAGCATGGATGTCTGGATAGTGGTATGTTTTCATGGGATTGCATGGTCTTTGTTGTGTGCTGGGGATTGTAATTTACTGGGATAAAGAATTATTTTTGTGGGATGAGGAGTCATTTAATGCAAAGGAAAGTAAAATCTTTCACAATTTCAGCAAGGGAAGGAGGGTGGTTGGGAAAAAAGTTTGACTTGCCACTTTAGTGTCAGAAACTTTACATATATATAAATATATTTAATTTAGTTTTTTAGAAAGATTTTATTTATTTGAGAGAAAGAAAGAGCATGTGAGACAGCATGAGCAGAGGGTAGAGGGAGAAGCAGACTCACTGCTGAGGGGGAACCCGACATGGGGCTGCATCCCAGGACCCTGGGATCATGACCTCAGCGGAAGGCAGACAGATGCTTAAGTGACTGAGCTACTCAGGTACTCCCATATTATATTTTATTTTAATCTTGAAACATTTACTGGCTTGATAATATTATTTTATAATAGAGAATAAAACTTGGGGCTTGGATAGATTTTAAAAAGTAACTCAAGATCATATAAATAGTAAGTAGATCTGGGATTAAAATCCAGCTCATCTGACTTCAAATATTTTACTTTTTACATGATAGCACATGGCAAGGCATCTTTAGTAGTAGACTGTCTATTGCCTAAATCTGCTAAATAAAACTTGTTCATTCCTGAATCTTGTCTATGATCCAGACTCTTTGCCAAGACACAGGAACAACATCTATGGCTTATAATGTTTTTCAGTCCTGAAGTTTATCTCCATATTCTATGAAATCCCAGTTTTTATATTTATAGCCAGCTTTCATTCAGGATTTTCTTTTATCAGTCATAGAGAGATAGATGAAAGGGAGTTTAAATGGTGGGAATGAAGTGAAAGTTCAGTTACTTTGGGGAAAGATCCTGGCTTTTCTTAGAGATAAATTGGGAAACCTCTGCTATCATCTCTGCTTTGACTTAAAAAGCATTCCTAAGTCCCACCCACCCAAGTTGTTGGCCTGCCCTAAGACCCTTTTGATTAGAATCAATAAACAAGGAGATGAAGAAAAAGTTTCAAATATTATCCCACTGCACTGAGAGGACTTTGTATAATTGTTGTTGCAGTGCCGCAGCAGTTTCTACATGGATTTATTTAGCATGGCACTTTCCATACCACATTATAAATCTGTTTCATTCTCAGTAGAAAACAAGTAAGGAGCATGATTTTCTTCCATATGCATTCCTAATATTTTTATAAGTATCTGGTAAATCTTTGTTGAACAATCAGCTCAAAAGTGAGTAGTATACTGAGGAAGTTAGGCCTGCCTGAAGGCTCTGTCACCTGTAGGCACTTTACTCCAATGAGATGATAAATTCCTAATCAGATGTTAAAGCATGGGCAGGAAGAGATGTTGGCCAAGAACATTGTAGATGACATTGTAAAGTTCCTTTCTCAGCCTAAGGTGCTAATTCCAGTCTTGGTGCATGTCCCTCCTCTCATTCTCTGTCATTTTGCATGAACCCCCCTTTTTTTTTTTTTATGATAGTCACACAGAGAGAAGGAGAGAGGCAGAGACACAGGCAGAGGGAGAAGCAGGCTCCATGCACCGGGAGCCTGACGTGGGATTTGATCCCGGGTCTCCAGGATCGCGCCCTGGGCCAAAGGCAGGCGCCAAACCGCTGCACCACCCAGGGATCCCTTGCATGAACCCTTGATAAAACTGCTCCCTTCTTTGTTTAATGCATAGCCAGAGTACCCAATTAATAATCTATAAGATTATTTTTATTTTAAGAATTTTTACTTTTATGAAGTACTCCATAAACAATAGGTCTGCTGCTTAGAATAAGTGCAGTCTCTTTAATAGAGTGTATCTTTCAGTCCCGAAGCTAAATATCTTAAATCATAATGAATAAATTGTTAACAGTAGGGAGACTGGAAGTCCATCTACTTTAATTTTAATGTCTGACAATACTTTATTTTTTAAATTTTCATTTCAGTGGTAGCACCTACCTTTGAATGTTATTAAAAACCTTCACACCATATAGTCAACTTATGCCTGCTGCATTCTAATGAAAATAAACAGTAATGTTTCTTTTGAGACATTCATCCCTAAAGAAATGTCCTTAGAGATAAATGTAGTCATTCAGATGCATAAGATAACTGTCTTTCTGTGTCCTGATAGGCAATGAACTAGAAAGAAGAAGAATATGGGGGTGGGGGAGGGATGAGAAAGTTAATGACCCACTCTTCGTTGGATTTATATTTTTTGTCCCTATTTCTGTGTGAAATAGCCCCCTTTGCTGTGGACCTGAGCTGAATTATGGCTTGGACTCCCTGTTTAGACTCCCTGGCTTTAAATCCTGAATTGCCACTTAATTTCAATAGTAATCTCAAAAGTTATTTAACTCTGTATGTCAGTTGCCTTGGCATAAAATGGCATAATAATAGACCTATCTCACAAGGTAGTTGTGAGGATTCAATTAAAAAATACATGTAAAGTACTTAGAAGAGTGCTTGGCACATAATAGACATTTAATGAATGTTAACTATTATATTTACTGCCATTGTTGTTAATGTGTTCTCTGGGTTGGAGTTAGTATAGTAAAGCTAGAGCAACTTCTCTGCCATGCAGATATTTTTGGAAATAACATTTTATTTCAGCTCAGTTATTCTGTGCTTGAATGTAACCCTATCAAGTGCTGCTAATTCCATTTGAGTTGTCTGTAACTTCCACTCCACATTTTTCATCCCTGCTGTTCATGTGCTTAGTTCAAACCTTCATCATCACTTATGCTATGATATTAGTCTCTTGATTGGACCTGAAAATCCTTATTTCTCTAAATCGCGTGCCATGTTGCCATCACATACATATTTTATGGTGCAAAAGTGACACCTGCTTGAAATCCACTCTAGCACATAGTAAGTGTTCAATAATTTTTTTTTCTTATTTTTATTTCCCTTCTAGTGATGCTATGGGTTGCTTATGAATGAGCAAGCTCTCCAGTATTGGTGACATTCAGGAAGCAGCTGAATTAAATGTGTCAGAGATTCCATAGCAGAGATTTTCACACTCGTTAGAGATTGAAATGGAACAATTAAGTTGCTTTCCAGCTCTGGATATTCACTAATAATATGGCATAAGCTGAGTATAAGAGAAACATCTCTCATTGGGAAAGTCATAAGATCTAGACATATTTGTGAGGTCTCATCTAGATGTCCCCCTGATTCTAGAAATCCATATTAATCCTTGTATTGAATATATGGGATTTTTAGAAATAAACCTTAATGCCTATGGAAATTTGCTTACTATATTCATCTTTTTTTTTTTTTTTAAAGATTTTTTTATTCATGAGAAACACAGAGAGCGAGAGAGGCAGAGACACAGGCAGAGGGAGAAGCAGGCTCCATGCAAGGAGCCCGATGTGGGACCTGATCCCCGGTCTCCAGGACCACATCCTGGGCTGCAGGCAGCGCTAAACCGCTGCGCCACCGGGGCTGCCCTATATTTATCATTTTATACTTGATGCTTTAGGAAAATCTTTGGGATTAAATATATTTTTTTATTGGGAATGGGCAAAAGAGAAAAGAAAATCAAAAGACCTTGTTTGATATTGGTGTTTTGGTTATTTTGATGTTGTAAAGAAATACCATAACTAAATCACATGATATTTTCAAATTTTAGTTTTTACAATATTTACTTATGATATGAAATAATATTTGAAAATAAAACAAATATAATGTTGCACTGGCTACATGTTGAATTTTTGTTGTGATAATCAAACTCCTACCTTGCTCTTACTCTTATCTGTACTTGTATAGTTCCTTTGATATATATATATATATATGTATATATATATAGTTTTATTGTATGATTAAGGGATTTTTTTCATAAAATCTGGGATTTTGATCTGACCCATCCCTCCACAGACTGGGCTTAGCCCTTCCCTGAGATAAGGCCCTCATAAGGCTCCCTGCTGTTCACTTAGGAGAGAGGCTTGTCCTTCAGACAAAAAGCTTAAAAAAGAATAGGACAGCATCAGAGTTAGACTCTTGGACCAATGAGGCATCACCACAGCCAAAGAGGCTACTGTGTCCTAGAAGTATCCTCCACACGAGGCAGCCTGGGATCTGGGAAGTAGGAAATGTATGGAGTTGTGGTTCTGAACTAGCCCACTGAGACAAAGATCTGGATGTTCTCTTTTCTTTGGATCAGAAGTATGAAATGCACAAGGTTTTAATAGTGAGGTAGCTAAAGCAGAATTCAATGATGACCATAACTTAAATTTTTCTGAACGTTTTTCGTTATTTCCTTCCCTTTCTACCTCAGCATCTATTAGGCACTGAAGTGTATGCCTCCTCTCCAAATTCCTGTGTCAAAGCCCTAATTCCTAACATCTCAGAGTGTGACTTGGAAATGGGTCCTATACAAAGGGAACTGAGTTAAAATGAGGCCATTAGAGTGGGACCTAATTAATCCAACTAGTGTCCTTCTAAGAAGAGGAAATTTGGACCCACAAGACACCAAGGACCAAGAATGTGTGCAAACAGAGGAAAGACCATGTGAAGACAAAGACTACCAGAAGCCATTTGCAAGCCAAGGAAAGAAATCTCAGAAGAAACCCTATTTGCTGACACCTTGATCTTGTACTTCTAACCTCCAGAATTGAGAAATGTCTTGTGTTTAAGCCACCCATTCTGTGGTACTTTGTTATAGCAGCCCTAGAAACTAAGATAGCATCTCATAAAGCATCTCTTTGAGGCATCAGCTGGGTTTGTCGGTGCTGAAAGAAAACCACAGAAGGAATACCAAGGGACAGGTAAAATGTGTGATCTGTGCATCTCATTGCTTTTGCTCCCTAGGCATGGGGGTTCTATTTTATTTTTTAATAAAGAAGACAATTCCCCTCTAATCACCAAGTATAAACTGAGTTGTGAAAGAAAGGAAAGGTGGAGGATTAAAGTGAATTGTACTGACAAAATCATTCTCCCCTTGTATAGTTTTTAAAGACAATTGTTTAAAATCTATGTGTGATTGAAAAAAAATAAAACTGCTTTTTAACTCTGGGAAAATGGTTTCTTACCAACCATTATAATTCTGAGAAGTCAGCTTTTTCCTTTAGCAGATATTTTTAGAAACAGCAGTGATTCTGGCACAGTGAGACACACGTGAATGCTCATATAATTTTGACACCTTTAACTTCCTGGCTGAAACTATTATTAGGTAAATTATACTGTTTAAAATACTAATATCCTCAGAATTAGGGAAGAGTTTAAAGCAAAAGGAACAAACTGTGTTTTTATTTTTGTGCTCCGGAAAGTATTACATAAGACAACTCTATACCACTTAATTATTAGAAGATGCTTTTAAAGTATCTTTATTTTGTATTTCCTATAACATATTTATGGTTTCATGTTCTAATATAATTCTACTTGATATATGATTAAACAGTAAAATTTAAAGTACTTTTTTTCTTACAAACCTTGATTTTAAATTTTTTCAATAGTTCGATTTTTTTTTTCCGTGTGACAATCAAAGAATATACATAAATGATGAAGGAAAATATCACATATATTTTGTGGATATATATTTATTATTTTAATTTCTTATTTATTTGTTTGTTTATTTATTTATTTTTGAGAGAACTGGAGGGGAGGCACAGAATGAGAGGGAGAAAGAGAATCTTAAGCAGGCTCCATGGTTAGCACAGAACTTGACTTGGGGCTTGATCTCAAAACTCTTGAGATCATGACCTGAGCTGAAATCAGCAGCAAAACACTTCACTGATTGAGTCACCCAGCCTCTCCTTTGTAGTATATTGCTTTTCTAACCCTTCAAATCCAGAAAAGGGAATCCAAGTTTTGGGGAGAAATATTTTTTTTCATGGTGTAAGGGAAAAGTCTGTCACTGACTTAGGCTGGCTGCAGATTGGTGGTTAATGTTAGTATTTCTATCCTAACTGCCTTTCCACTGTATTATTTTTCTATTGCTGCTATAATAAATATATAAACTTAGTGGCCTAAAACAACATAATTTATCCTCTTAGAGTTCTGGAGGTCAGTAGTCTGAAATTGGAATTACTGGGTTAAAATGAAGATGTCTACCAGTCTGAGGGTTCTAGGAGAGGATGTATTTTCTTGCCTTTTCCAGTTTTCAGAGGCTGCCTACATTCCTTGGCTTGTGGGTTCTTCCACATCTTTAAAGCCGGCAGTGTAGCATCTTTAAATAGTTCTCTCTCTCAGGCATTCCCTGACCTCTGCTTTTACCATCAGATCTCATTCTCTGACTCTTGGCTGCTTCTCATAAGGACCTTTGTTATTACATTGGACCCAATGGATGAAGCAGGATAATCCTTTAGAATCCTTTACTTAATCACACATTCAAAGTCTCTTTTGCCATTGAGGGTACATATTTGCAGGTTCTAGGTATTAGAATGGGGTCATCACTGGAGGCCATCATTCTGGCTACCATCCCATACCATCTGAACCCTTCTGATCATGGAATGGATCTATCAGGGCCCAGAAAGAGTAGGTTAATTATCCTCTGGGATTTTAAAGGTCAAAGTTATAGAGTGTGTCTATGCAAATGTAGTCAGATTTAATAGGGGTCTCTAGTAGAGAGCTGCTATTGACATGAAAGTGGCCTGAAGGCTGAGAGCTGGCACAGGAAATACAGGTCCACAATCTATTATGTGGAACTGTCAGGACCAGGTGTATTTCAGATTTCTGAATGGTAATGTGGTTTATAAGTGTATATTGCATAATGTTCCCAGTGGTGTCTGTAACTAGATTAATTAAAATATCTGCAGTGATCATGAATATTCACACAGAGCTAAAGACAGTAAATAGCCTTATATCAGTTCATGTCAGGTTTTTGTCACCTCTTGAGTTGCAAAAATATTCAGTTTCTAGAACCTTTTTTGTTTTTGGAACCACAAACAGTATCATTGTGTAGGAAAGACTAGAAATCACATATGCACATGTATACATATATACACAAAAGACTTTCATATCATTGGCCATCTAGTGAAGATTAGGTTGAAAGTTGTGTGTGGAAATGAACCAGAAAAAAGGCAGGGTCAAATGTACTCAAAAGTGCAGTAAGGTATTCTATCATAGATTAAACTTATCCTTCTTGAACAAAAGGAACTGCTCTTTTTTTTTTTTTTTAAGATCCTATCTATTTATTCATGAGAGACACGCGCACACACACACACACACAGAGAGAGAGAGAGAGAGGCAGGGACACAGGCAGAGGGAGAAGCAGGCTCCATGCAGGGAGCCCGAAGTGGGACCCGATCCCAGGACTCCAGGACCATACCCTGGACCGAAGGCAGGCGCTAAACCACTGAGCCACCCAGGGATTCCCCGGGAATTGCTCTTGTATATAGAAAACAAAGATGGTTAAACTATTAAAACCTTTCCTTGGAGCAGATCTCTTTTAGTCATGCCAGTATATGTATGGCAGGAACTTTACCCTTGGGGGTAGGGGAAGAGACTTTTTTTTAGACCATGGACACTGGCTCTTCCATGTGTTATTAGGGATCTGAGAAGGGGTAAGGCTCCAAACAAGTCCCAACATAAGGGAGCACAATAGTGTTCCTAATGATGTCATTGTGAGCAAGAGAAAGGTTGGACCTAGTCCTGACAAGGTTAATGAGGTGGTCTTGACTCTGAGTTGGAATTGAGATGGAATTGAGATTAGGGGTCATAAGTGTGTGAGGTGCAGGATGCTAAAAAGTTAGTCTAACTCAGTGCCCTAAATGTTGCCTTGAGTCTAGAGGTGGCTGAGTGTGCAAATCGAAAGAACTAGCCTTCTGGGGTGCAGGGATCCTAAAGTATGGAACCTTACTTTACTATAGAAAAAAATGCTCTCTGCATTAGTAAGTAAAGCTAAGCCATATGAAAGTAACAAACAGTCTCTGTCTCAAAGCAGTAAAATAATCCCCCCACCCTTTTTCTCCCTATATGTCTTTATGCTCCCTGTCATTAGGATCATCTTGGAAGAAAGAGAGCTCTAAAGGTGTCAATGCTTGCAATTAAATGTGCTTCCCTAAAACTGATATGTGTCCTTTCTGCTCCCAACCCTCTAATCAAAAGTAGTCAGGTAGTGCCTCCAAACTACAAGGGGCCAGGAAATGCAATTTGGCCATGCACTCAAGAAGGCAGCAGAAATATTGGCAAACTATGCTAATGACTGTGATCACCTCTGAAGAACTGCTGTTACTCTGTAGCAGCAAGAATGGGATACTTGAGCTCAATCTTTGGGTCACAGAGATTTTAGAGTTAGTTTCATTAGCAAGAGCAGTACTGTTTCTCCACAACCCCTGCTTCACTGGGAGAAAGATCAACCTCTGCTGCTTCTCCATGATTTTACCCCACAGCGGCTCAGTTCCATAGTACAATTTCTTCACCAAACATGCAGTCTAGAAACAGAAACTTGTTCTGATCTCTACCTTGGGGCAGTTTCACATAGGGTAGCCTAATCCAGAAATCATAAGTTTTTACCCCAAGGGTCAAGTATTTTAAGAGTCTTTTCCATCGATTGGGAGAGAATGGAACCTGATTGTCTTTACTTCTGTAGTCCAGTGCTTTGTTGAGCAGTCATCTTTTAAATGTAACTCAAAACACAAACTTCTATTTAGCAGCCATTCATTCCCCTCAAATACATGCAGTGTACTAGACTGCCTCACTTCTCCATGGCTTGCCCACATCTTCATCACTATTCAACTGTCTTTCCCACCCCCCTGCTCCACACACACTTGCACACTGTAGTCAATCTGTGGTACATGGGAATCCCTGGATGTAAAAAAAGGAGACACTTGGGGTTTATAGTTATTTTGGTGCTGGAGGCTTGCATCCAGGGATGTGAACATGGCCCCTTCTTTGCACCTCAAACTGTAAATTACACAATCAGAAGTTCAAGCAAATTTCCCCTCTTCTCATTTACAAATAAGCATTGACATTTGCTTGATTGTCTTGAGTGATATTAGAATTGCCCATATTTTGTTCTCCCCTTTAACTGCTGAATATGGATGCCACGGAATTGGCTTGTAACAAGCAATAGCAAAATGTAAAGGATTGTTGCTTGCAAATGTATTAACCTAAAACAGTCTATTGCACATGCAAGGGAATATTATATTTATGAGCTGTGCAGTGTTCCAAGTTTATTTAACAGTAAGAATCTGTGTGGTTGGAGTCAAATGTTAAGTGGTTAAATAAAGTATGCATTACTGGCTCACCATATCCAATTGATATTGATTAATGCACTGCTACTGAATATTTTCCTCTTACAGATGTTCACAAAATATCTTCTCTGTTATCACTGTCCTTGTGTTACTATCTGCAGGTGAGAAATTCTTTTCTTCCTACAGTGCAATTGTGTAAAGTGCTTCATCTCACTCTGGTAAGACAAATGAGGACTTGTTAGAGATGATTGCTGTAAATGCCACATTATACTATCTGCTGTTTCCATGATTTTGGCATTAAGTGGGATGAATAAATAACTTAGTTTTCAGTCAGTCATTTCTTTTGCAGCTAGTCATCTGGTATGCCACGTTTCCAATTTACCAAATTTTATTCTGCAAATATATTTGTGTTCTAATGATTATTTAATATCAGAGCAGGAATATTAATGGCCAGGTGGTCAGGAGACTTGAACTTAAGTTCCAGTTTTGTTACTAAGTATTTATAATACTTGCTGTCAGTGAGCTTCTGTGGGCCCTGCTTTTATTTATAAAATCAATATCTTAATTCTAAGTTTTGCTTTTAGTTTGAAAAATGATCTGATTTGATATATTCATTATCAATTAAAGATACTAGAAGGTTAGAAGTTACCATAATTTGCAATCTGACTTTTAGTCATTAAAATTTTTTTTTGTCAACACTGAGATTAATACTTAATTTAGATAAATTAGATAATGTATGCATCTTATAATCTTATTTATAGATTGTATGTGCAGTATAATACTATATCCCTTCCACTTATGTTCCACACAAGAAACCATATGGTAATTGTGTTTCTCTGATTGGCTTATTTTGGTCAGCATAATACCCTCTGTTCCATTCATGTTGAAGTAAATGGTAGATATTCATCCTGATGGCTGAGTAATATTACATTGTATACATATAACACATCCTCTTTATCCATTCATCTGTCGATGGACATTTCAGTTCCTTCCACAGTTTAGCTATTGTGGACATAGCTACTATGAACATTGGTACCCCTTTGGATCACTACATTTGTATCTTTGGGGTAAACACCCAGTAGTGCAATTGCTGGGTCATAGGGTAGCTCTATTTTTAACTTCTTGAGGAACCTCCATACTGTTTTCCAGAGTGGCTGTACTAGTTTGCTTTCCCACCAACAGTGTAAGAGTGTTCCCCTTTCTCTGCATCCTTGCCAACATTTGTTGTTTCCTATATTGTTAATTTTAGCCATTTTTAACTTTGAAGTGCTGAGGATCATTTCCCAATGAAATCTAACCAGACTTGAAAGAGGAGGTAAAGATTTAGAGTGAGTTCCTCAATTACTTAGAGGATTATTATGTAAAACAGTAAGTTTATTCTGTGGCTCTAGAGGAGAGAAAAGGGTCAATCACTGTTCTTTTCACTGATAAATATTTATTGAGAATCTTCTCTCTGTGAGGTACCATGGATGTTTTTTAAATACTCACTGTACCTGAAAGTTAGGGTAAGATGATTCTTGTTACAACATGAAGAATGGTAATTTTTGCATCTCTAAAATGGCAATAACGTACCCATCATAGACAGTATTTTAGAAGAAAATGAATTAAAATTTAAGGATATTATACTTGGAAATTCCAGCCTCATGAAGGAGGGACTAATTAATTATTGGGCCATTTGACCTGATCCTGTGAAGCTCCTTTGAGAGTACAAGGGATTTAATTTGATTTGATTTACAGTTAAAACAATGCCTTCTCCTTGAATACTTCAGGTAGTCATTTGCTGAGGTAAGGACAGGTAAAGTAGCATACCTTCTTTTTTCTATGAATTAACCCTTAAAAATTACGATTGGCCTGTGGGAAAAGGTAAAAGTAATCTCAATTGTGGAATGCCACTCCCTGGCCTGTTTGGCCTATACTAAGAGGTTCTGTGATAACAATATAGAGAATATGCAAAAGTGAGACTAAAACCAACTCTTTAGGATTTGCTAAATAACTTTTATGATTTAATAATGTCCAAATGTTCTCGGTCTATTTTACTTTTTTGAAGCATTGGAAAAGAAGCATTTAGTGGACCCATGCTTGATACATTTTTTCCACTCACCATACTAAAATATTTGTTACTTAGATACTAAGTACCTGTATTAATTATCGCTATTTTAAAATTCTGCTGAAATATAGTACTAATATAGGTTTTTGTTTATCTTCTCTGATCTTCATCTGAACCTCATTCCCTGGTATCCATACAAGCTGTGGATAATACCCCTCCCCATGACATTATCATAAAGGGTAAATTATAAGATTGTTTTTTAGTGCACAGTTCTATATAAAATGATTTTTGTCTTTAGTAATTTAAACATTATTTTTTAATAGCGTTTTAGAATTGTATCAGCCTAAGGAGCCAATTGAAGCCTGCTGTTTATATAAAATTCTTTGGAACACACTTACATGGGTGTTTAGAATTATACCTTTTTGACTATAGCTTTATACCAGAAAATTCTATCTCCCAGGCACAAATTCACTAATAACATTCTTGGTAGTCCCATAAAAGGAGACTATGCATAAAGGGTAAGAACTAATGTATGTGGATAGGTGAACAATCGGGAAATTTTTATCAATAACTGATAATGGAATCTGATGTATGGAGGGATGATGATGAAGAGCTTAGATTTTGAAGTAAAACAGGTTTGAATTCAAGCTCTGCCATTTGTAAATAATGATGGGTATGTTACTTAATTTCTCGACACTGTTCCTTCATTTGTAAAATGGCAAAATGACAATTTCTTCATAGTTTTCTGGGGAATCAAATGAGATGTTGCTTGTCATTTACATAATATCATTATAAATAATGATAGAACATAAACTTTTCAGAACCACACCTATAAATCTTATGGAGTAGGATTGAATTTCAGCTCCAAAATTCAGAGGTGGAAGAAATATAATTTCATTAAAAAAAAAAAAAAAAAACCTGAAATCTAACCACAGTTTTCTACAAGGATAGAAGATCTCCTACTACAGATTTTCATTCCTTGCTCATTAGAGTCTAAAAGGCATTAGCTGTGCCACGACTGTGGAAAGACATTCTTTGATCATAAAATCCTGTATCTACCCAAGTTACTATTACTGTCTTACTTTGGCCCTTTGGTTTCAGTCACTATCTCTGTGACTTCTATGCAGATTTTGGAACAAAGAACACTGTGAATGTGTCAGTGATTCCATCCACCTATGATTCATACAGTCATTTCCTCTCATGTGTCTAGCCTTGAGGTCCCCCTTGGCTATTTCAGCAAAAAGCTCTTGTTGTGGACCAATGGTCATATTGATCTTTTTTATCTTTCTACCTCCTTTCTCTCATAAGAGGTAGGAATGTTTCTTTGAGTCCAGTAGTGTTGGAAATGTCTCACCTATGTTTGTTTTGTACAAAATAAATATTCTTCTGCATTCCAGATATATCTACATTCCAAATTCCTGAAACATCTAAATTCTCATAGAATCTAAGTTTTCTGGAAAATAAAATCTAGAAAAACTATCGAGGAGTTTTTCAATTCTCTGAACATAAAGACAAGAGTAAGGAAGCAGAAGCAGAAAACTACCAGGAGAAAAGGAGCGTTAATTAGTTGATTATCAAAAATTTTAACCTTGCACTTCCAACTTGATATTTATTAGCATTATTCAACCTTCCATTTTGCTACATGCTCAACAAATTCTAGGTCTTTTATTTACTTAGGACTCAGCTAATTCTGGGAAGAGTTGCAAAAGCAAATGGTTATGCCACAAAAGAATTTACAGACTTTGATGGGGAGAAAGAAAACACACACAGGAAAACTTTGACATAAATATTAGTTAAAAATTATAACTTGGGGGTACCTGGGTGGCTCAGTTGGTTAAGCTTCTGACTCTTGATTTTGGATCAGGTTATGATCTCAGGGTAGTGAGATCTAGCCCCATGTTGGGCTCCACACTCAATGTGGAGCCTGCTTAAGATTCTCTCCCTTTTCCTCCCTCCCTGCCCCCCTGCCCACTCTTGCATGCTGTGACACATGCTCTTTCTCTCTCTAAAAGAAGAAAAAAAAATGAATTGAACAAGAAGTGCTGTCCCTGGGATTTCCTTATGAGAGGAGGGGAAAGTGGTCTATATAGTTTGATAAAAGTTTTCTGAAGATTCTGCTTTGAACTTTTCTTCATGTTGCAATTACTGCATGAAAGGCTAAGTTGGATTTCACCAAATACTAATAAGGTGATAGACAGTTTGTAAAATTAAGCACTATTTGATACCATCAAGAGATTTGAGTAAAATGGCAAAAAGTAATAATTTAGCTAGAATCACCTGGCACCAGTGACCACTCAGGATCTAATGGAAGAAGAATATACTGGGCTTAGAGAAGAAGGAATTGCAAACAATTTAAAATATGAGGTGAATGAAGGCTGGACCTGGGGGATGTGACTAAGACTAAGGACAAGAAACCTATGGGATAATCATCAGAGCCAGTGTCTCTATACATCTTATCTTGTGGTGAACATTGTTCTGAGTACTTCTCTCATGTTCACTCATTAAATCCTCACAATTTTATGAGGTAAATACCCTTATCCTCATTTCTTTTTCTTTCTTTCCTTTTCCTTTTTTTTTTTTTTTTAAGATTTATTTATTTTAGAAAGCATGTGAGAATGAGTAGGAGGGGGAGAAGAAGAATCTCAAGCAAACTCCATGCTGAGTGCAGAACCTCACATGGGGCTGGGTCTCCCAACCCTGAGATCATAACCACAGTGGACATCAAGAGTCAGCCCCTTCACCAACTTCACCACCCAGGTGCCCCTCCTGTCCTCATTTCATAAATGAGTTACCCAAGTTACATAGGAAAAAGCAGTGAGAATAAAATTTGAACCTGGGTTTTGTGGCTTCATAGCTTATGCTTTTATAAACTACTTTTCAAGCAATTCCAGGGTAAATTCAAACAAACTCAGAACAAATGGTTTAGATGGTAAAGAAGCAGAAATCAGGGCTAACTCCCTGGTTTTAATCCTGGATGACTGAAAGAACAGTTGTAATACTGATGCAAAAAAGTGAAAAAGAAAGGAGATTGCTTCATTATTTGCATAATAGATTATACAGATATATATATTTTTCTATATATGCACATATATTTCTTATTTGCATAACTTGTATATAGATTTGGTAAAGCTCCAGTTGTTTACGGATTTCTTCTTTGTCTAACATCCCCTCCTAGTCTCCTAAAATACATGGTCCCTTGTGTCCAATGGAAGAAAAGTTTTCCTATAATCTAAGAGTACTTAGAAAATTAAATGTAAGTTTCTTGTCCTAGTATCTTTGTGTTTAGTTGTAGCATTTAATTTTGTGATTGTCATGTAATGATTTTTTGGCTTCTTCTCTAACCATTTATTGAAGGGGTATTAACTTGAAATTGAATTATCTTGAAAAAGGTTTTCAAGAATTGGTTGGCTAGGAAGATTCCACCCATGTGTCTCAAGGTCATGATTTTCAAGGTGAATCTGTTGTGGCTTGATCTTTTGATTCTGTTTTGTTGCTGCCATTTTACTGAACTTTGTTTGATTGATGGTGGTATTTAGAGTTTCCTATAATGCCACTCTAATAATAGTAGAGTTTTGAATCACTTTAATGAAAAAGATTCATTGAGTGTCCAAATTGGTTACTTTGATATGTAGGATAATAGGTGCCTGTTCATTGAGATCCACTTATGGTAGAATTTCCTTTGCTAAAATGACCTATTTTTGCTACTCTCCTGAAATCGATACCACTTTGAAATATCATTTAGGTGGCAACAGACCATTTTTAAAAAGCACATTATTCAGTGCATCTTTAATTGCCTAATCGTAACACAAAAAAAGACAGAGTGTTTCTTTAGTATTGACTAAAGAACTGCTATGCACTTGTCCAGGAGGCTGCAGGTTACAATTAGAAGTGCTTTCTCGTATATATGAATGTTGGAACTGAGTGCAAAGATGATTTTGATACATTAATCTTTCACAGAACTGGATTTTATAGCTTTAAAATATATTTTTAAATTGAGTTATACATCAGCAAATTTGGTGAAAATGTTGTGGGTCTCTAAGCACAGTGAAAGCAGAGACAATGTTTGTCCTATGAATTTCTATGTTTCTAGAGTAGAGTGTTCAATAAATGTTGAATGAATCAGAAGACACATTGTAAATGAATTCAGAAAAGATTTAAGAATGAAGAAGTCATAAATGAGCCAAAAGTACACAGCAAACTCTTAGAAATAACAGAATATCACTCATTAAATCTGGCGTTTAAACTGTGAATTTTCTTAATGTGGCTTTTAGATATGCTACACAGAATGTCAAGTTTTAAGAGATCACACTTTTTGCCACATGGTGGCATCATTGTAGTTTTGATGAAGATTTTAACTAACTCCAACCTGAAGAAATCTGTTTTGACACATACCATTAAATGCTTATATTTTGATGAAATGTATATGAGGCATTATGCAGTTGGCCTATAAAGGTATGACAAAACTTTGAATATGCATTTTTTTCTGTGAAACTTTAATAATCCTGAATTTAAGAATAACTCCTCCATTTCTAATGATTACTCCTTTCTTTGTACCATAAGTCTTCTCCAATCAAGTGCAAATGATTGGAGTAAAATAAAATTAGAATAATAATGAGGTAGTTCAAGTAAATTGGAAAAGGCAAGTTAATGTATTGTTAAATTTTGAGAAGAAATTTTATTTCTCATAACCATTAGAGGTTTATAGACTTAAGATGTTTCCTCTGAGCTAATCTGAGATTCTTATAATGAAGATGAAATTATGTATTTTCTCTTTTGAATGGCACTTTCAGCATGTTTCTTTCATATTTTCTTTTTTTCTTTACTGACTATCATTTTTAGATTGGAATTGATTTGGTCATCATTGGATGGCTCAACCTTCTTTTAACATTTCCCAAAAGGATCTTAGAAAAATGAGATTATCTCTCATGTTAAGACCTTTGCTTGAATTTGGAAGACAAGCTGGTTATTTTCATCAGATACCCCTTCTATACTATTTTCCTACTTTGGGCTCATAGTTAATTACAACACTGCCTTACTGTTTAATACAGGAAACATTATTTTTAAATGCGAATTAAATGGATATTTCTTAGGGAAGCATAAAATGTCTTTGTGCAAAATGCATCTTCTTTTAAATAAGAGGTTATACATTCTGGTTCTTTCCTTGGGTTGATATATTTATACATTTAAAATCTCAGTGAAGTATGGAATTTAAAAAATCTCTATTGACATTAAATCACAGATATGGAATTGCCTAGTCATGCTGTCTGGTCCAAAACATACTTGTTTTCAGTATTCCACATCTTCCATGGCTTGCTTAGAAAATATATTATTCTAATTCTCTTTTATAGTAATTTATTTTGCCTCATGCTTGTTGTATTTATATGCTGAATATTATTTCAGAGACTTGTATAATGGAAATGTAATTAATTTTCTATTTTTCTCTTGTCTACATTTATAACATATTAGAAGACATTAAATACTTAGAAACCAATAACTCTTGACATTGTATATTTCAGATTTGCAGTTTAGTTTTTTTTTTTTTGTTGTTAGGAATTTATATTTTATCCAGCTAGTGAGTAAAAGAGGTAAACACATTAATTAAGGAGACATGAGGACTCTTAGGTTATGACTTCAGGAGAATTAAGTGGATTATGGTACCATTGCTTTCCCTGGGGCTGCTCTGAAAAATCTTTAGCCCTTATAGAAATAGTATGTGACTTTGTAGGAGGCCACAGTAGATACTTTGTTGTGTGGACACTGAAGAAACATGGGAATACAATGATTTCTGCTGTAGGGGGAAAAATAAAACTCTTAGCTGTTTGGCTCAGCAATTTGTTAAAGGCCAGATTTGTTAGATATTATCTTTATCCCCACAAAGTTTACAAAAGCTAGTTGGTCAACCTTTGTAATTATTGTCAAGTTGATCTTCAGAGTACAAATTATAGAGTCCAGGAGTACTATTCCGTACTTCATTGTTGCTTACAAGTTGATTAAACATATACAATCTCACGATTAAATGTGAATTCAAAGGGTATATTCTTTTGAGCTATTGAAATCTAATTTAGAGTTTGGATAAATCTGCTTTGAGTGTAAGATTGCTTTGGAAATATAAATGTTATCATTAGAGTCTTAATTACTGAGAATAAATAAACATGTGGCCATGTTCTCTGACTAGTCAAGGAAATTCCTCTTGTTACTGGGTAACAAAAATTACTCTGAAGACAGTTGTAAAGAGCAAATTCTTTGATTTCTGGCTGTGTGAATAGTCCTACTCTTTACTGAAAATGCTGGTACCAATTTTAAGCCAATTGCAGGAAGGAAGTATAGAAGAGTTAAGATAAACTGAGCATTATCATGTTTCCATAATATTGTGTTCTACCATCAAGTAATGGTGAGCCTACACGTTTCTTCAACCTTCTCCATTTCAGAATCTCCAAAATTCCAGCTAAAAGCAAAGCTAAACTTCACAATAGCCTAAAAAAATTCTCAAATATTTCAGAGCAGGGAAGTTAAAAGGACAAGGGTACAAAAACACTCTTCCCTACTAAGTTCAGCCCTTTACTTTTCAGTATCTATTCACTAAAATGGAGCTTTATTTTGGCAGACAATGGCATAACTCTAATGTATCAATTTAGTCAACACTCTATTAAAATACATATATTTAGAGAAACTGGCTATTTTTGTTTTGTTTTGTTTTTTTTTAATAGTAAAGGAGCACTTTCTAAAAACACCTCAACTGTGTTTCTGTATGTTTAGAGTGATGTTCAAGGGAAGTAGCACCAGAAGGGACATGGGTTGATATGAGAAGACAAAGTGGCAACAGGACCCATTGAAAATCTAATCTGCTACAGATTAATAGAAAATTTAGTTGTGATAAAAAGGATATTTCAAAATGGTATCTAAGGACATTTTAAAATGGATATTCTAAGTGTCTTTAATACCTAACCATTGTTTAAATTGACCTTGAACAATATGGGGGTTAAGAGTGTTGACCATCTGTGCAGTCAAAAATCTATTTGAATCCCCAAAAACGTAACTACTCATGGCCTACTGTTGACCAGAAGCCTACTAATAACATAACCAGTTGACAATATATATTTTGTATGTTACATGTATTATATATTGTATCCTTATAATAAAGGAAGCTAGAAAAAAAAATAAAGGAAGCTAGAGAAAAGAACATGTTATTAAGAAAATCATAAGGAAAGGGTCCTGGGTGGCTCAGTTGGTTAAGCATCCAACTCTTGTTCTCAGCTCATTGATATTAGAGTCATGAGTTCAAGCTCTGGACATGAAGCCTACTTAAAAAAAATAGTAAGGAAGAAAAAATACATTTACAGTACTGTAAAATATCTGCCTGTAAGGGGGAACCTGTGCAGTTCACAGGTCAAGTATATTTGTTACTACTCTTTCATTGGTGATAGCTTTGTGCTGTTATTTATTTATTTATTTATTTTTTACTTGAATGGCTTTAAAAACCACAATGTGAAGAAATTAATGTAAAAGTTTGGCATAAGAAGATCTGCATTCCAGGGACTCATGGCATAGAGCCATAGTGATAAGGGAAATTAAATTTGAAATATCAGGTCAGCAACAGGCAAGTGATATTTGAATACCCCAGCATATTTAAACTGGTAACAAGTATTTGACAATCTTGAGGTATATCAATCAGTGGCTCAGGTGTTTGCTTGCTTGTTTTTTAAGTATAAGGCTTTTTGGCATCATTACTTCTATAATATCTACCTTAATCTTGCACTGCACATATAATGCTTGAAAACTGATGAATCTTGTTAAATTTTTAACTAAATAAATACCTGCCAGTACACCCATTCACTTTTCCTCAGGTGCTACGG